>NC_056739.1:535672104-535859604 GCF_019279795.1 Protopterus annectens
GTGTTTGGAGATTTTTTCATTTCTGAAAATGCAACCTAGAACCAAATTCCAAGCAATGCACATACTTTCTCCTCTCAGACAACCTCCTCTTTGGCAAGCGTTCCCAAATGACATTAAGGAAATCGACACTTATTCCAAATTCAGAATGCAACTCAAAAATATGTCTTCATCCAAGCCAAATTCTCCTACTTCAACAGAGAACATCTCACCTAACCCTAAACTATCTCCTTTCCATGTCTCTACTCCTCTCTCAAGATTCACTGAAGATTGACCCGCTTTATAAACTAATGTATATATTGTACATTACATTCTGCTTGATTGTAGATTGCACTGTGATTGTTCAGGGTAATGTATTTACACAGTTGTTTCTATGTAATTAGTCTGTAGCATTCTGTTATTGCTTACATTTTTGTATTTTTGTTAAAATATTTTATATTTAACCTGGGCTGAGCCTTAAATTGGTAAATATTGATCAGTGTAATACCATGGTAAACAAGTATAAATAAATAAACAAACAAACAAACAAATCTCTAAGTTAATGCTTATTTGTAATCTCTTAAAAGGTTTCTTATTTGATTTAAGGGCATGTATTTTATTTTTTGTCAATATTTGGATAAGTAAATTTGACTTGGTATTGTGACTGTGTGCAGATTTCAGAGCAAGGCTTACTACAATTTCTAGTGCCTCTGCTTATGGTTTATGAATCTCTTGTTGACTTACACCTACCTGCAGACCACTTACCTTTTCCCATCACCTTCTGGTGTAAGCTCACAGGCCTGTATGGTACAGGGATCAGATGCATCTTCTAGATCTGTTCCAGTACATGGTTCAAGTAAGAGAGAACAAAATCCTGCAGGTGCAGGAGAGGTGCAGGGTAAGAGACCCCTTGCCAGATATAATATTCTGTTCTGAGATGTTTTGCCCTTCAATGTAGTTTATTCTAAGAAGAAACAGAAACTTCACCACATGACAGACAATCAGATATTATCTTGTATAGGGCTGATGTGATATCTTTAGCTAAGAGTGTTTTACAGTCAGCTAATCTTGGATACTGTGCTCCTATTTAGAATGAGTATGGGGCTTCCTTCTCTAGAGATCAGTATAGCAGTACAGATTTTGATGAGGACTCTAGTGCAGAAACTAGTAAACACTCTGAGTCCATCCAGTCTGATTCTTCTGAAGGTGAACAGGTTCAAAAACCCAAGCAAGTGTTCATCTTTCCCTAGATGCTAGCTAGATTAAGAGGTGTATTTGACTGGAAACAATGTGGAGCTGTGCCACAGATTGGCAGTTTATAGGTTTATAGGTAAGTACTAGGCTAGCTGCCATTGCAGGCCATTTTAAGCTTAGCCACTGTCCCTTTTTGTGCTTGAAATAACCTATCCCATTTGGTTATAGATGGGCCTTACCCATACCATGGTCAATAGTTATATATTATTCCTAATGAGAATAATTGGGATCATACCATAAATAATTGCATGCACTCTTAGATACACATTCCATGGATATACTTTGTATTATTGAAACATGGCTAAAGCCATCAGCGGCAGATAACAAGGTTTTATCCCCAGGTTATAACATACTAAGGTTAGACCATACCACTAGGAAGGGAGGAGGGGTAGCTGTACTATACAAAACTACTCTAGATCTGATCTCTGATTCCACGCAACCACCCCATGTTGATAATATTGAAATTCTCATTACCAAGCTTCAAATTAATAAAAACAAAAGTATTAACATAGCCTGTATCTACATTCCCCCAGATAACATTGCAGACACCCTAGAAGATATCCTTTCTTGGCTGTCTAGTAACCACCCTCAAGAAACCATTGTTCTAGGAGACTTCAACATCGACTGGAATATTTGTTCCTCAGAATCTCCGACCATCCATGTAAATATATATGGATTTACTCATATCAAATCCTCTCCTACTAGGATCAGTAAACCTAACAACAATGATAGTATCCTCGATTGGATACTTATTAATAGACATCCCCACATCTATGGGGCCGGTACCCGACCTGAAGACTAGAGTGACCATTTTCTTACCTATGTAATCAGGCATAAGACTGACATCCCCCACCAACCTACTTACAAAATAATTAAAAACAACAAAAATTTTAACCCTGCTAATTTCCAAAATTAACTCAAAGCATATAATTGGGCAGTCCTAAAACATCTACCACTAGAAGAAGCTGTATTATATTTCAACACCAAATTCCTAGCCATCCTTAATACCCATGCATCTGCACATTCTATAAGAACTAAAGCAAAAGTTGCTCCACATAATAACCTTAAATTTGATATTAAAAAAGTTAATAAAAAACTTGGCTCACTATACAAGATCAAACCTTTCCTCACTCTACTAGCTAGGACAGTAATTGCCTGCAGACATCTACTTTCCACCCTTCCTTATGCATTCCCTCTCTTCACGAACTTGATTAAGTCTGACCTTAATAAACTCTCTAGCTGTTTTAATCATATTGCTAGATTTGCCACTGGAGCAGCATACAGAACACACCACTGTCTGAACCTAAAGACTCTAGGGTGGCTAGAATGGCCTATCCAACTTCAGTACAATCAGCTAGTAGTAGCACATAAAATTCTCTACCAACCTGAAAACACACCCGTACTTATAAAAATTATCACCCCTTAGAGCAACCTCAAGACAATTCACTCATCCAACAAATTACTAGTCCAAACCCTCAACAGCAACAACTCATCTGGACACTCTCTATATGTCAACTCTGTTGGCAAAATATGGAACTCACTTCCTCCTGAGCTTACTTCAGAACCCATTCTAACCTAATTAAAAAAAAAATCTAAAACAGTACTTTAAAAGACAATGGTTATGTCCTTTCTCTAATCCTGACTAACTCTGGCAATATAAACATGTGCTAAAGAGGTCTTTTGGCCACCCCTATATTGCTTCCTAATTGTTACTCTGTAACAAATCAGATTTATATATGACAGAATGAATGACTTGTATCATATGTATTGTATCTGTAACAGTGCTTTAACTTGTTTAATGTAACAGTTTTTCTGTATGTATATATGGAGCTTTTCTCCCTGGGCCTGAAAATGGACAAGTATCCAGTCGGACTATCCCGGTCAACAAATGCATAATAAATAAATAAGGGAAATCCCACTACTCCTGCAAGACCAGATGCAGCTGTCCTCTCCAGTATTCCTTCACAAGCTGCAAGCAGGGTTTATAGATCCAGTTTTTACACCACAAAAAGGAAAAGGATGTTTCCTCAGAATCTTTTTGGTAACCAAAAAGGAGATTTAGTGGAGTCCAGTGTTAGATTTGTCGTACTGAAATACCTTTCTGAAAGTACGCGAATGCAAAACGCTCACGCTGCAAATGATCATATCATGTCTTCTGGATGATTGTTTCATGGTGACTTTACATCTGATAGATGCTTATATTTGAAATTGTTTATTGTTGAACATACAAATGCCCTGTCTCACACCTTCACAAAGAATTGTCTTCCTAAAGAGTATGCCAGAAACATAAACATATGGCCTTTCTACCAGAAGGCAAAGTCCTGACTCTTTTAAACAATTTCAAGCATTTCTTTCTTTAAGAAGCTGCCCCAGAAGAGAGTTTCTTACAATTCTGGGCCTCACGGCATCAGTGATCCTCATAATACCACTGGTAGGACTGCACATGAGAAAGGTTAAATGGTTCTTAAAAAGTTATTGGACCAGCACCTACTTCCCTTGGAGTTCCAAGTACCAGTGCTGGAGTATGTGAAACAAGAATTACAGTGCTGGAGGGATCAGATGTCTTTCTATCCAGACCTACCCTTCTACTTACAGACAGCAGTTCAATCAGTCAAGATGCATTTTCCAGATTTTGCAATGGGAGAGGTGTCCAGGAGAGTTCAAATATAATAAATGGGGTTCTTCCAATGCTAAAAAGCACATAAACATCAAAAAAATATTAGCTGTGATTGACACCTTAATAGGCCTCCAGGTCTCCTTTTCTTGATCATAGACAATACCACAGTCATGTGATATGTGAACAAACAAGGGTGGAAAAGGTTATACCCCCTTTGCCAGTTTGCAGTGATGGCCTAGGAGCTAGCCGTATAGAATTTGCTGATGCTTCAGGTGTCATACATCCCATAAGAACAAAATCTAATGGCAGACAGACTAAGCATTTCACATTCAGTGCCTCACAAGTGGAATCCCAGGACAGAGATCTGACTAAATTTGGTCCAGATGTAAGGAAAGCTTCAAATAGTTGAGTTTGCCTCCTTACAAAACAGACAGCTGGAAAAATTCTGTTTAAAACATCCTTTCAGCTAGGCACGGTGGACATCCTTGCAGCCATGCTTGGTGGACAGACACATTCTTGTTCCCTAGACAGGAATGCTCCTTTATGCTTTTCCACCTGTACCCAAGGTACTTATGAATATTCAAAAAAGAATTACAAAAGATCATTGTGGTGACCCCCCCCATCTTTTGGCCCACACAAAGTTGTTTCCCCCTTTTAATGGAATTGGCCAAGAGCAATTACCAGACATTTTACCACATTCAGGATCTGCTCACAGAGTATCACGGGTGACTGGTGCATCACAACATAGAGCAATTGTTACTGGCAGTCAGGATGTGTCTATCCTGATACCTTTCAGGGACTTGTTCCATGACGATGTGCAACAGGTGTTGATGGATGAAAGAAAACCCGCAATTAGAAGATCTTATGTTTACTAGTGGAAATGTTTTTTTAGGTTGTGCTTATCCATTAATAGAGTGCCCAGTATGTTGTCTTCCCTTCTTGTTTTAAAATAATTGTGTGAACTGTTCAACAATAGCTTATCTTATGCCTCTGTCAAGGTGCTTATTGTGGCCATCTCAACTTGTCTACCCATAGATCTTTTGTCTCATTTTATGGTCATTGAATTTATGAAAGGAGTATGACACTTGAGACCTCTAGAAAGCAAATCCCTCCTCCTTGCAATCTCATCTTTGTTCTTGAAAAAAATTTCCTTATGAACTTGCCTTTCAAGCTGATTTGAAGTTCAGCACTTGAAAAACTCTTTTGCTTATTGCTCTGACATCTGCAAGGTGAATCTCTGAGATGCAAGCTGTCATGGTGGACCAACTGTATCTGATTTTGCACAAGGACTGGGTTTTTGTATACACTAATCCTTTGTTTATGCCAAAAGCTGTTTATGAATTTACTCTGATTCAAGCCACCAATCTCCCAATTTTTTTCTGAAACTTAAAATTAAGGGATGAATATTCTGCAACTTGTATGCACACATGAAGCTAGGTGCTCCCTTGACATAACTAAGTCCTTCCGGAAAGCTGAACAGCTGTTTATTTTCTATTTTGGGACAAAGAAGGATCAACCTCTCTAAGCAAATAAAAGCTCATTGGTTGTCCTCTGCTATTTTTTTTTTTTGTTATTCCAACATGGTACATCTATTCCAGGCATTGTAAAGACATGTTCCACCAAAGCCTTTTCCTGTTTGGTGGCATATTGGAAAGATTCCTCCCCTGAGCTGTGGTGCCATCTTTAAATACTAAAAACCTCTGCCTGACTACACTCTGTTTCTGTCTGTCCCCTCGGGCATCCCTCAGTAGTGTGCACAACTTCTCTTAAACACATTCAGAAATCAAAAAAAAAAAACTGAAGAATCTGCCTGCATACAAGAACATGGAGAGCAGAACCCCGTACGAACCATTAAAAGCCACTACAAGTTCTACTTTTATCAACAGACTGTGAGCAGTGTAGGTCTATTGTAATCTTCTCTCTGTGATACTCCTACTGATTCTTCTGCTGTGCACACTACTGGACCCCTTTTTCCTCCCACTTACTGTAACAAATATATACATTTTTCCAAAGCTTTGCATTTATTTTATATTCTTATATTTTATTTATCTTGTATAGCATATTTCTTTTATATTCTTATATTTTATTCTCCTGTTTATTGTAACTAATACATACAGTTTCCCAAAGCTTTACATTTATTTCATATTCTACTTACCTGATGCTGCACTAAATCTGCTTTTGAATTCACACAGATAAACAGACACCTTTAGGTACTGACCTGGGCTAACTGGTTGATTGTTTTTCTCTTCTCACAGCTTTCTCCAAGTCCTCGACTATAGCCACCCTCTCCTTTTCTTGTTCTCCTAACATAATTCTAGTGTAAGTTTCCTAGTCCTGTCAAACCTTTTTTCTCACAGCTTTCTCCAAGCCCTGGCTCTTAGGCCCCCCCTTCTTTCGCTCTCCTAACATAATCTTATTGTAAGCTTCCCAGCCCTGTCAATCCTGTCTATTCCTTCCCTCTTCCTCTTGAGCATTTACTTATTCCTCCCCTGAGCTGCAGTGCCATCTTTAAATACTAAAAACCTCTGCCTGACTACACTCTGTTTCTGTCTGTCCCATGGGCATCCCTCAGTAGTGTGCACTTACTGCATGTCCCTTTCTAAAACCCCTGACATAACTACATTATTTACCTACTTCTCAGTGACTGCAGCTCCCCATTGGTGCATAAATAATAAAAACACACAGAAAGGTAACATTTAAACCAAAACAATAGGCTGCCCTATTTCTGTAGTTGCTAAACTTCTCACTGATTTTTCTCTTTTTGGCGACTGCTGCTCCTTCCAAAAGGTGTAACCTGCTCAGCTCACCCTTCAGGCTCACTCCACTCCCCTACCCTGCCCCCAAATTCCACCTGCCCCACTACCTGTACTTTTATACATCCCCTGACTCCTCCCCACCCAACACCTCTCAAATCACAACACACCTAAACCAAACCCCACCCACCTGTAGTTCTACATCACCCCAAACATCCACCCTCTACATTGCTCTACATAATATCTCTCCCTATAACCCCATTTGCCCTACTAATCTCTCTCTCTTCTCTTACCTATCTCACACTTTTTCATAACACTTGTCATAACTCTCACACATACCACTACATCTTGCCATCAGCCTCACTTCCCATCCTACTCATCCATCTCACATTAACTCTTTACCTCTGACCCAATCTATTTTTTCAAACCAAAACTGCTCTCAACCCAACCCCCCCCCCATACTCCCCTCTTAAATGTGGTACCAGAAAATCCCTACTCCCACACAATGCAAGTTACCCTTGCCCAACACACTGCCTCATTTTTCTACTCCACCACATCTCTTTGTCACTAGCTGGCGACATCCACCCCAACCCCATCTCTAACATCAATCTCACCAAACCCTCCACTCAACCCAAAAACTCAAAGTCCATTTGCCTTACAACACTAAATGCAAAAAGCCTAAAACACAAAATCCCTAACCTCCATGCCTGGCTCTCACGTAACTACCCTGACGTTACCACTGTTTCTGAAACCTGGCTGAAAACCTATATAAAAGATAGCAAAATCCTACCACCAGGTTTCCAAATCATTCACAATGACAGAGCCCACAAAAAAGGAGGTCGAGTAGCAATAATCTACCCCACCTCCCATACCATAACTCCCCACTTCAATAAAATGCCAACCTTTGTCAACGCTGAAATTATAATAGGTTCACTAAAAATAAACAACCACAAGTCCATATGTATCACTGTCCTCTATATTCCTCCTGGTGATAATATCAAAACTCTTGAAAACATCCCGTCCTGGTTCTCCTCCAATATAAAAATGAAACCTATATACTCTGTGATACCAACATCAACTGGAATACTATTAACCCTGAAGTCCCGTCCCACACAATCAACCTGTACAACTTCTCCCAACTAATACAATCTCCAACCAGGCAAAATAAAGATGGTACCTCTGGTACCATCATTGACTGGATCCTAACAACTCACCCAAACCTTATCACCAAAGCCGGAACATTACCTGATCCTTTCAAAGATCACCTACCAGCCTTCGCTGACCATCTCCCATCTCCACTGCATAAACAACACCACTACATCCAAACCCACAACATCTCCTCTTTCAACCCTCTAACTTTCTCTGAATGCTTAAAGCATACTGACTGGTCCCCTCTAAAAACTCTTCCTCTAGATGATGCCATTTCCTACTTTAATCACTCATTCCTAACCATTCTCAATCAGCAAGCCCCCCCCCCCCCCTGAACCAAATGCATCAAAACCAATCCCTGCCCATGGTTATCAAATGATACTAAACTAGCCTTGCACTAAAGGGGCAAAAAATGTAAACAATATCAAAAACATAAAAACCCTAATACCTTCCTAGAGTATAAGCAACTACGAAACTCCACAAAAAAAACTAATAACTAAAGACCACAAAGCCCACTACTCCAAACTTTAGTCCTTGCACTCAACAAATCCCAAATAATTTTGGGACTCCTTCTCCTCCATGCTTGCATCCTGGCAAAAAAGAAAACCCCTGCCCAGACCCCAACCACTCCAACCTTGAAACAGCCAGCCAGTTCAATTCATTCTTCATAGACTGCATAGCTAAACTATCAGCCTCCTTCCCACCCCCTCCTCCACCACCACCCCCTTCTGCCCTAACCACCACCCCAATCATCAACCTTCCTCCACATCTTTCTGCCTCAAGCCCATCCCCGCAAGCACTATAAAAAGATTTCTCCTCAAACTCAAACCCTGTTGCAATGCACCCGACAACCTTCCTCCCACTTTCCTCAAACAATCTGCAGACAGCATTGCCTATCCCATCTATATTCTTATAAATAAATCCATACAAGAATCATATGTCCCTTCTATCTGGCACCATGCTTACATCACCCCCCTCCACAAAGGTGGCAAAAATACTGATACCACCAACTTCAGGCCTATTGCCATCTTTTCCCCTCTTTCTAAAATACTAGAGAAAACAATACAAGCACAACTCATGGCACACCTAACACTAAACTATTTCCTCTCCCCTACCCAACATGGCTTCTGCCCTGGTCACAACACCATGACTGCCCTTCTTTCCTTTCTTGAAATCATAAACCTCAAACGCGACTAAGGCAAGTTCATATCCACACTATTCCTAGATCTGTCAAAGGCGACACCATCTCACACACCCTACTTATATCCCAACTCTCCACCCTACACCTCTCTTCCACCAGCATTGCCTGGTTTTCTAGCTACTTGTCCAGCCACCAACAAGCTGTCCAATGGAAAACTTCAACATCCTCCTTCTTTCCCACACCCACAGGTGTCCCACATGGTTCTGTTCTTGGCCCTCTTCTCTTCAACCTATTCATTAACAACTTTCACCATTCCATCCCAGACTCATCTATCATCCAGTATGCAGATGACTCAGCAATCATCTGCTCAGACTTATCCTTCTCCGAGCTCCTAGCAAAAACCTAACTAGCCTTCTCCAAAACAAAAAACATGGATGCAGTCTAATCATCTGGAACTAGATGCAAATAAAACTAAACTAATGTTTTTTCCCTTGCCAAAACCTCCATCGACGAATCCACATTCACCATATAGACCCAAAACAACACCCTCCTTGAAATTATTCCCAACACCAAGCTTCTTGGCATCATTATTGATGAAGAACTAAAATCTGACACCCACATTCACTTCACAATCAAGAAAATCCACCAAAAGTTAGGTCTCCTGTACAGGCACAACCACTTCCTAAGTCCCACTACCCATCAAACTCTTGCATCCACCTTCTACTCCCCTCCCTTATGTATGGTGCCCCTATTTTCACCAGTCTCCATCTTGGCCTTTGGTTCAAGTTTGAATCCTGCTACCACAAGATCTCCAAATTTGCAACCAATTCAAAAAACTCATCCCACCACTGCCACTTCCTCCTCACCCTCAACTGGCATGAACTACCCAACTACCTCAGTTACCTACAACTCATCATTGCCCACAAGCTCATCATTAAACCTGCCAACTGCCCAACTCTCACTACTTCCTTAAAACCTTACATTCCCAACCCTCACTCAGATCCAAAAACTAAAATCTCCTTCAGGTCAACCAACCTGCATTACCTCCTGGCCATCTACTGCTGTCCCACTCCTTAGCTAAACAGTGGAACTCTCTCCCCACACACCTACGAAACCTACCTAACCATACAAATTTCAAATCTCAGCTCAGCTACTCTCATATTTCTTCCAAATTGGAATGCCCTTGCCACGCTCCAACTTAAACCCCTCCTCCCCTCATTCCACCTTGCACTGACTCATCCAACTACCTCTACTATTGCTTCATCCCAACCAAAACAATCCCTCTCCTACTAAAAACTATGTTTCTCTCTAATATCTATTGTACTATACTCTCCAATCTCAAATATACTATTACCCTCTCTGTGCATAATATTTTCCTAACCTACTAATGGCTAGTAGCTATATATTTTGAAATGTTAACCCTACAATTGAATTTATAACAAAAATATTCACTTTATGTAAATGTTGAAATTTCTGTATTGAATTATGTCTTTTCATTTTTTATAGCATTGTGACAAGCCAATTGCAAATATCATGGAGCTTATCTGTAAATGTTTAATTAGCTGTATGAACTATGTCCTTTTGTAACATATGAAATGTAACTTGCAATTATTGTGGAGCTTTTCTCCCCGGGCCTCCACTGAAAATGGGCTCTTCTTGGCCCAGTCAACTACCCCAGTCATTAAACTTAAATAAATAAATAAATAAAGTGCACTCTAGAGGCAGCAACCTTGTCCTGGGCAAATTCTCACCAACAAAAGCACACCAAAAGAGGTTGGCAAGAGAAAACCACACCAAAAAAAGAACTCGCAAGACAAAAAATGTGCCGACAAAAGTGAGCCAGATAAGTATTTGTGGGTAAAAGGCCTATAGATTACTTGCATGCGACATACACCATGAGCTGTTTTTCAAGAATGACATTAGGCTAGTTCTTGGGGGTCATATAGTGTGAAGTATACCAACTGAAATTGAAATGGAGTAGGTCGAATCTCAGAAAAATAAAGATCATATGCTGTCTAATGATTACTGATTAAGAAGAGCTCGAATAAATGCAGATGGAAGCACTTTCTGGAGTTGTGTGAAGAAAGACTACAAGGGCCATATTAAAGTTGCAACTGACATTACTTTTGAGGAGATGTCAGATCACAACCATGCGCCAGTACCAGAAGTAAACAAAGTCAAGAATGCTGTTGAGGAGATATGATGGAGCGCAAAGACAACAGCTGAAAAGTCCCATCAGACCATCCAGCAGAGCACTCGAGAATTACCTTTGACAATTGCACCTCTTTTGCCTGCTTATCGTGCTTCACAGAGATCAACTGAAAGAATTAGGAAAACTCAGGGAGGTCCATATCCCCATTGCTATTCCAGATGCTTTGCAGAAGACAACTGCAGATGAACATTTCATGCTGTGGTACTCAGAGAACAAAGATGTGCTGTGGATTATAATGCTTGGAACAACAGAGAATTTATCGCTTCTCCAGGATAACAGTCACTGGTTCATCAGTGTGACTTTAAAGTTTCACTAAGCATTTTCCACCAGGTATTTACAATACAAACACTGATGGATAACGGAGCATATCCTATGATTTATGATTTACTTCCCAATAAAACAGAGGAGCCTATGAAAAGCTTTTCTATGAAGTACTGGAATTAAGACTAACTCTTAATCCTACAAGCATTCTGGTGGATTTTGAGAAAGCTAGACACAATGCTTGCAAAACTGTGTTTCCTGCTGTCCAGATAGTAGGCTGTTTCTTTCATTTTGGCCAGTCCCGTTGGTGAAAGGTTCAGGAGCTCAATTTGGTTGATGTGTACAAAAATAATGAAAACATTTGCATGCAAGTAAAAATGCTGATGACGCTGAGCTTTGTCCCTGTTGCCGACTTACCTTCTGCATTCAATGACCTTGTGGAAACCTTGGATCAACAGGTACAGTCACTCACAGATTATTGGGAAGACACCTACATTGGAAGACAAAGAAGATGACATCAAGCAAGTCAAATGTTTCTGATTTCTGAAAGAAATCAGCAGGACTGGGTTCTGGATAATCTTCTATGCACCAACAATTCAGTTGAGGCCTGGTACCACTCCTTTCAGCAGATGATAGACTGCCAATACCCATTTGTATACAAGTTCATTGAACACTTACAAGAAGATCAGGACCATGTATAGATCCTCATTCAATGATTGTGTGCAGGTTCAACATATCCTGAAGCCTCCAAGGCTAAATATGTACAACTTAATAGACATCTGTGTAAGATAATCCCCAGTTATGGAACTGTGCCATTGCAGGATCACTTGTGAGGTGTTGCTCTTAACATTAGCATAGGAGAACCCAAAAGCCAGTTATGAAATTATGCCATTGCAGGATTTCTTGCAAGATGTTGCCCTTAACATTAGCCTATGAGAACCTGCACATATGGTTATAAATACTGCTTTAAACTCATTTCGACTTCATGTTGTTTGTCACTTTTGTAATACCATGAATAAAAGTACTTAATCATGTTTTCTACTCATAGTACTAGACCATGTTTTCTACTCATATATTGTTTAGTAAAATATGTCCAGTAATAGTCTTTAGTGTAACTCACTATGTAGGCCTATAATTACAAATCTGATGGGCGAATGCATATTTACTCCTTATTTCTCAATATATCATGCTTTTGTCCTGCATGATTTTATTGCTACGCCATTTTGTTGGCGTGCTTCTATCGCCAAAAATTTGTCCCGCACATTTATTTCAGGGTACCCCTCTGTTCACACCTTTACAAAGCATCTACAAACTGGATTCTTTCTCAAGTTTCAGAACAGACTTTGTACAAACCTTTGTCCAGGAGCTACTGGATTCTTATCCTTCCTCCTGCCAGGTATGGCAAACATTGAGAATCTACCCATATGCCACTGAGGCAGTGTGAATGATGAACACAGTACAGCTGAGTAAGTCATACTTACCTGTAACCATAATTATTCAAATTTCACTCTGCCTCAGTGGCAGTACTAGCACTTCATCCCTTAAATTCTTTATAATTTGATGGTATCCAAACTTGTTGTGTTGTTGTTTGACTTTGGTTAGTTTTGTTAGTGTTTTGTGGCTACAAATTGGTTGGTTTCATACATTTCTTTCTTCTGGTATTTTTGGTTCATCCTACTTAGCACTGAAAGCCTGAATAACTGACTTTCTTTGAGGGAGTTAGGCTTCCCCTGATTGGAGGAATTAGAGAGTCTTTTGTTAGAGTCACAGGAGGGGATTCTGAACTCTGGAACGCTGCTAGTGTGGGTTGTGTGCAGGCTCAGAACCCATATGCCACTAAGGCAGTGTGAAATTTGAATATCTACTGTTATAAGTAAGTAGGAGTTATTCAACTGTACTAAATAATTATTACACTTTGGTCTGTAACGACCATTATATGAGAAACATTATGCATAGTTTTAAATTAATAATGTTGGATCACTTGAGAGATGTTTTTAGTGGCAATACTTTCAGTGCTATTGCAAAACATTTTATATAGAAACATTGTAGTAAATTCAGGTCTGAAGTGCAGAGTAATGATTTGCATGAATATGAAAAATATAGCGTGCTGAGTATATAAGAAGTATTTAGCAGGGACTGAAATGACATTTCTTTACTAAGTATGAGGCAACATTGCAGAACAGACTGAACCAAAGTTGCCCATTTAAGTCAACCTCATATCAATATGTATTTAAACAGAGTATTTAAGCATTAAATGGTTGTATTAATAGTAATTTTGATATACTTGCACAAAGAATGTTTCACTGCTGGTTATTATACTTAAAAAGTATGTAAAGTATGATGTGTAACTTTAGATTTTTAAGTGTAAGGTTATTATCATTTAATTGTTAATGGCTACTCTTATAAAATGGTATACCTGACAGACATAGAATCCTCTGAGGAGGCAGTATGCAAGTGCACTAAGGAATCTGCCAATAAAGCAAATAGAAAATGGATCTGGTGTTCTTATTCCTCATTTCATATGTTTTAGACACTCTCACACTTCAGCATTGAACAATGACTTAAATTATACTATTACTTGCAGCAGTGAATCAAATGTGGTGGTGGTGCTGCGGTAGCATTGTCGCCTCACAGTAGGACGTTGTCCTGTTCGATTCTCAGCTAGATCATCTTCTGTGTTGAGACATGCGTGAATGGGCGTACCTTTGTTGAAGGTTGTGCATCAGAACTGGCAACTCGGCACGTAAAAATCTACTACCAATCATTAGCGGACCAGAGTTCCGCTGTGGCGACCCCTAACCGGGAAAAGTCGAAAGCCACAACAACTTGCAGCAGTGAATCATGTGCCCTATTAACATCTCTACAAAATAATATTTCACTAGATCAGTTTGGAATCATCTGCCATTCGATTCCCTTTGCCTCCATTCCTCTCTAAGCTTCTTCATTTTTGCCCTAATATATATATATATATATATATATATATATATATATATATATATATATATATATATATATATATATATACTGTGTGGTATGTCCTGATCTTATCCATTGCTTTCATATCTTTCTTGAAGTTTATAAATACCCTAATTTCTTCTTCCTTTTTTAGAATTTGTAAGGTAAAATTAATTGCCTTTCCATTTCTCTGGATGGCTACCAGATCTTGACACTCTTGTTTAACGAAGTAGTGAGTAATCCACAGACCTCTCAGAACCATATTCTTAGCTAAATATTATAGCATACTGTATCCTCTTCTGTTCCATAACCCACTGCATAATTTAGCCATTGGGTTAGTATGATCACATACCAGATCCTTTTCAGCTTCTGTCTTCCATAGAACTTTCTGTCTAATCATTTATAGTCCCTTGGTTTCTTCACCCTGATTTGCATGACCTTATAATTTTTGCATTAACTACCAGCCTTCCACTGTCTGCCTTTCTACAAGCTTCATTTTTCCTTACAGTGTATTGGTGTCTCCGACTGAGAACAGCAAATGTATCCTCAGTCTCATAAGCAAAGTAATTTTGCTTTCTGTGGAGACAAATGTGATAAACAGGACTGGCACCGACTTTGTACTGCAGGCGCTTGACACATTCTCAGCTTTTTACATCAACAATTGCACCCACTTTCTCAGACTGCTTTCAGCAATTTTGCTTGTTTCCTGTCGACTGCATAGGATCCCATCCACAAGCCCAAGACTTGTCTAAACATCTGCAAGATTATGTCAAGAGATTAAAGACCAAATACACCACATTTATTCAGAACAACTAATTGAAAAACACACTGTCTGATATAACGAATACACAAAAAATGTTTTATTAGACAAGACATTAAAATTAGAACACTACACCTCTTAGTAACTTATGCTTGCCTTCTGAAAAATATAAAAGGCTTGAAGATAACAACTAGTTATGATAAACTTCTACATGACAAAGACTTTCAGCCCTATGATTTGTTACTGTCTCATTCTTATTTGTATTTTTATGGCTTTGAATGAAATGCACAGAAAGAAGAGTTTATTTTTTTATCAAGCATGAGGTATTAAAAGGACTCTTTTTAACAGTAGTTGTAAAAGTCTGATGTCACCTAAGCTTGCTTATTTATGTATTTATTTATTTATTTATTGACATTTGCTTACTGGGAAAGTCCACTGGGCCATAAAGAGCCCATTTTCAGTGGAGGCCCGGGGAGAAAAACTCCAGGACAAAATAATAATTTATATACATATTCACAATGAATAACATACAAATACATGTTTACTATGTATAACAACATAATAAGCAAAAAAAATCAAGAGAATTCAAAGTAGCAAGCTAAAATGAGCAGAAACCACCAGAATCAGGTAGCCAAATGCTACAGAAACTGTACCACTAGCAGCTTGTACATAATAAGGCATCACACCTAATTAGAGAGCTGTTTTTTTAGCCATAAGATAAAGGAATAGTGGGACATAAAGGGAGCTTAGATGAAGCAAGAGTGATTCTCAGCGAAGGAGATTGGAATATAATATAGTATGCTTTCTGAGACGATTGTAGTGATAGTAAAGGAATACTGGAAGCATTTATTCTAAGATGAAGCACTGAAATAATGTCTTACCCTAACCAATTGGATATTCATTGTTCTTACTGCTGCAGTAGCCTGTTAGGTTATATGGGGTGTGTCCTGCCCAGAACACAACAACCATCCAGTTTCAGAAAGCACTGGCTCCCTTCCACAGCTTCAGTCTGACTGCTGAATGGTAAGCACTATGAAGGAATATAGCAGTCAGAGTGAAGATTTCTTTAGTAGTTTGTTGCCACTTCATGTAAAAACAGCTCAGAGGCTTCACAGGAGCATCAGCCAGCTTTTAGCTTTATTTTTGTTGGATAAATCCCTAGTGAGGAACCCTTTTATCAGATTTTATTGCCTTTTAAGTAATACATATTGTATTTCTTTAATTTGGGGCCTTTCTGCAGTATTTACCCTTTGGAAAAAAATGGTATTTATCCAAATATCAAAAATTTCCTGTTAGGGACTGATATTTTTAGTACTTAATTAATTTGGGGACAGATTTTTTTTTTTTTTTGAAAACTGTACTATTTCTGCAAGCTTTGTCATATTGTTTTTTAGAACGTTTAGCATCAGGAAGTGTTTTGAATAGGCAAAGGTCATTAGAGGGTATGTACATGCTTTTGTACACTTTGCAGCAACATACTCACCATTTTTTCTGTTAGAGGTATTTTTTTTTCTGATAGGATTTTAATTCCCTACTTGTGCATTACTTTGATAGAGGGACTATGTGCTTGATTGTAACTGTCACTGTGCTGTTTGTGAACATTTGTTGACAGCTTACCTTCTGACTGACACATTCCAGTGATGTGCACTGGCTTTGAGACCTCCTGCTTAGTTATAGCATGAATACATACCTCGCACATGCTGTTCTGTCTCCCACTGTACCTAGAAAGGGAAAACAACTTACCAAAGAGCCCTCACTGACACTGCAATCTCAGTCAATGCCTCAGCCAATAGTAAGTAAATCTGTAGTGGTCATTTGTCATTCCTCAGATCACTCAATTACCTCTCTGGCTTCCTCTGATATAGTCCTTTCAGCCACCATAATTCATGAGCCCACATCCTCATCAGCTGTTCCAGTGCCAGTTCTGACATGGCAGAACCATTTTCTCTGTGTTAGGGATAAGCTCCGGGAGATGTTGTTTGGTATAGCTGGGAAAGAGACCTCTAGACAGAGCAAAAGTGCCTTCTCTGTGCTGTTCTTCATCCAGAGTTTTTCCTGCAATAAAAACAATAGGTTAAACACTTCATCTGAATACATGGTGTCTGTTAGAAAATATGATTTTCTTACCTTAGCCATACAATTATTATAGGCTGTTAATCCTGGTGCTCAGAAATACCTACCCTGAGAATAATGTCAGCAAAGAAATTCCTGAGGAAAATCTGTCAGAGGATTCTGAAATAGACAGAGACAGATCTTTTCCTGTGGAATCCTAAATGCAATTCTCTAATTCAGAAGAAACTTGGTCCTCACAACCCCCTTTGGAGGAATTTTCTTTTTCTCAAACAATAGCCAGGATGAATAAGGTGTTTTTCCGGGAACAGGTTGATGTTCCCTGAATTGAGATGCTATGATATGTTGCAAGTACATATGCCTTATTGCACTCCCATAAATTCTACTAAACCTACCCTGGATGATGTATTTAATACTGTCAGTAATAATGCTGATTCTCAGCCTTCATTCTCCAAAAAGGCAGATAGACTTTACAAAGTTTTTCAAGTTAACAAACATTTGATCTGATGTTGTCTTTTTTGTCTGACTAAAGGTATGGGTTATAGGATGTGACCTGATCTGACCTTGGCGACCTTTTTCTAAGCTTTTGGATCTAGGGTTCAAGCTCCTTCCCTACCCATAATTTTCTGCAATCCCATGAAATATTTCAGATCTCATTTGATGCCTGTAAGGTCCTGATGTGATCCACAAAGGGTCAGCACTCAGTGTCAGTTTAGTGGTAGCTGTTTGGCTAGTTTTGTTAAGGTTTTAGGTCCTTCTTATTCCTTTAATGTAATTCTCTATCTGGATGTTTTCCCTTTTTTAGTTTCTTATATACCAACTTTTCTTTATAATTTTTTCACTTCTTGCTTTTATCCACTACCCTGTCAAAAAATCTTTATATTATTCTGTCTATATTACTTAGTGACTTTGTAATATTTTTTTTAAATTTGTATATTTTTGCTATCCTATTTTTTGTTAGGATAGTGTTGTACTGGACCTTGCCTTTCTGTGTGTGCTGCACTGTCTCTTTGTTCCTCTCAAGATGTCTGACAAGGCCTCTGATTTTAAAAATACAGTGCTTGTTTGCACAAGATTCCCCCATGAGAACCACACAATCTGTGTATTTAGCGCATGGGGGCAAACAATTCAAATATTGAATGTGAGTCCTGTGCCTCCATGGGGCCAGGGCTCTTCTGTATCAAAAAACTTATTATAAAGGGTCTTCTCCCTGCCCAAGTGGGACAGTCGACTCCTCCAGCTTCTACTTCAGCCTCTTTTTCCTCTGAGAAAGTAGAAAAGAGAAGGATGCCAAGAAAAGAGAGAGAGAGACTAGAGTAAGAAAGAAAATGAAAAGAAAACTGGAAATAGAAAGATCAACTGAGAAAGATGTCTCCAGATCTAACTTCACAGTTGAGGTCAACCCTGAAGAAGCTGAAGTGGTTAACACCAAGTCAGGAGCAAGGTCAGATCTGAACACCTTCTCCAGCATGTTGCTTCTCCCTGGTGCTGTCAAGTCCGAAACTCCACTCAGCCATCCTTCATGATAGATATCAGTCTCTCAGTCCACCTTTAGAGGCTTCTTCATACAAGTTCTTTGGTTCACTGAGAAGCCTTTCCAAAGCCAACATTGATATTACAATGAGGAAATTTCTTTGGACTCAGATGGAGTCCTCCCAGCACCCCATCAAGTAAGGTTTCTGGGTCTGGCCCAATCAGTTCCCCTTTTGCTTACTTCTTCTATGGTCTGACCTTTGGTCTTGTTTCAACAGTTCTGAGTGGCACCTGTGAAAGAACCTTATCAGAGCTGAGAGTAGCTTCTATTTCAACAATGACAACTTCACTTAACCTTTCAGTTCTGGCATGATTGCAAAGGATGTCAGAGCCAAGGGATCAGGGCTGAGGTAATGTGGGGTTGAGTTTGAAGCCAATATTTTCCGAGCCATCTCTGCCTCTGGATGTTTCAGCCTTAGTCAGCTTGGCTCTGATGTCAGCTTTGAATCTAGTCAAATCAGGGCCAGAGATGTCGATTCCTTAGGGTCTTTGAGTTCTAGAAAACTGCCTTTTGTACTAATATCAAAGTCAGTATTCAAAAGTTTTGAAAGGGTCCTCTCCAAATATAGAGAGGAGGATCCTCTCACACACACTTGGTGCCATTCTGACTTATTCTGGATTATGCAGTTTTGACCAAACATCCTTTCTATCAGGGACAGCCAATCTCTGATAGCCTCACAGGTCCTTGCCTGGCAAGTCTTCATTTAGATTACAAGACTTCAACGGAGCGCACCTCCTCCCTCAGGAAAGTCACAGAAAATGATATTGTGAAAGGAGGCCTGTTGATGCCTCCCAAGAGTCACTCACCAAAAATTCCAACTTCAAGGAAGGGGAAGGGTCCCCAGTGTTCCCCTTGAAAGAAATCTCCTTCAGAGAGATCCTTGAGTTGATGAAGTGGGAGTGGTGGTCATCTGGAACTCCCTCCCAAGATGAGTCAGTATTCCTTGAGGCTTTTAAGTCTGGCTCATCTACTGCCTGAATGTTTTCGCCCACTGAAGAGCTCATTGATTTCAACTCATACTCAGGTTGAAAGGACCCATCTGATTCCAAGGAAAATGGATATAAATATGTTAGTGAAAGGGTCCCCCAGTCAATGTTATGATGCTGGCAGGAGCCTCAAATAAGGAGCTTTCTAAGGAGAGCACCTCTTTCCATTGGCCCAACAGGGGGACCAGGACATTGGATAGATTTGGAAAACAGACATATGCTTCAGTGATGTTTCCTGTTTTCCCACTGAACGTGGCACAAATAATTTGTTCTTAGAGGGATTTGACTAGAGAACTTTCAAAATCCCTCTCATGTAATTTGCCTTGAGACAACTGGAAAACTGTGGATACTCAGATGTCTTTCTTACAATCTATGTCTAATGTGTTGATACACCTACTTTCAAACTTGGCAGATGTCACTGCAAGAGGAGCAGGCAATATCATTGCTATTTATCAGCGTGCCTGAGTACATCTCTGCAGTTTTGCAGACAGCTTTAAGCCATCCTTCATCAAAGCACCCTTAGATAGGTCAACACTTTTTGGACCCAAGGATCAAAGGTAAAAGAGATGCTAATCACAAGTGAACAGAGGGGCAACACTCTGTCTGCTCTAGGCATAAATTGTTTACTCTCCAAAGGACATTTTCACAGAACTAGAGTGGTGGAAAGAATCTATGGTTTTGCAAACGCCATATTTTGCCCATGACACTTCTGATTACAGACCACCTCTTAAAGGCAGACAGAGGCAGAGGGGGAATAACTTCAATGGAAGTCACCGATGGGGCAGAGGCAGTCCACAGAATCATGGGTTTCAAGGTCCCTTCACTGAGAAACCCTTCCAGCCCTCCTGAATGGTTGCCCAACTGCTGCACTATGTAGACACTTGGGGGGCACTTATCTCTCAGGCACGTGCCTGGCTAGCCAATAGTTAATATTCTTAGGTGTAGAAGATAATCACCAGAGGCTACATTATTCACTTTGCTTTTTCCGCATCCAGTAAGAAGAACATCCCTAACATTCTACCAGGTCAGACAGATTTAACAAAAGCAGCAGTGTTAAAGCTGCTAAAAAATCAAGTCATCCAGGAGGTCCTGCCAGACCAGCAAAGACTCCAAGTCTATTCAAGACTCTTTTTGGTTTTGAAAAAAGACAGTCGACCTCAGGCACACTCTGGAACTCAACCACCTAAATCAGTTTGTGAAACAGACAAAGATCAGGATGGTCATGGTACAGTCCATTTTGCCTCTTCTGAGGAAGCTCAGCTGGATGCACTTAATAGACCTTCAGGATACTTACTACCATATGAAAATAACAAGGCAAACCAGAAGGTTTCTTTGTTTTTGGCTGGTGGCCAGTTACTTCCAATTCAGAGCATTGCCCTTTAGTCTCACTTCAGCCTCCAGGGTGCCCCCCAAGTCATGGCAGTAGTGGCATCTCACTTAAAATTGCTTGGGTTCTGGGTGTTCCCCTATCAGGACAAAAGCTCTTTACCACTCCCACCAGAGATTGCCTCTCACCACTTAGGAATTAAAATATACCCGAGGAAAAGCCAGCAGACAGCAAAAATAACAAAAAAATTCATCAGGGGCCACCAGGACACAACATCCTAGATAGCCATTCTCCAAGAATCAAGATTCATATCTATCCAGCTACAAGCTTCAGAGGCTCTCTATCCTCCTCTGATCTGCCAACAAGACAAATCATTCAACTACTGTTGTCAATGGCTGCATCAATTACGCTGGTTCCACAAGCAAGATATCACATGGGAGTACTGTTATGGACTCTCTCAGCTCAGTGGTCAATGTTACATCAATCTCTTTACTTTCCAATATGTCTCACATCAGTATGGAGGCATTACATTCTGTATTAGTTGACCTCTACTCTTTTCTCTTGAGGTTGACCATTCACCTATCCAGTACCAATGGCCAGTGTGACCACAGCCACCTCCCTTCTGGGGTGGGGGACATTACAAAGGGAAAACAGTCAGAGGTACAAAGTCCTACACAGAGGCAAATCTTTGCATCAATGTTTTGGAGAGGAGATTGGTTCTCCTAGTGTTGCAGGCTTTACAGGGGTCTCTCCCTAGACTTGTGATATCCATCAAGACAGATAACATGCCAGTAGTCTGATACACAAAAAAGAAGGGTGGAACCCGTTCATACCTGTTATGCCAGGAAGTCATGACAGTGTGGCAGTGGGCAATGTTTTCCCAATGCTTTCTAGAAGAAATGCACATGCTGAGAGTTTTAATGTCTTGGCAGACAAACTGAGCAGGTCTCTCCTTCTGCCACATAAGTTGTCCCTCAAACAAGCAGTGGCATCAATGATTTTCAATTGCTGGGGCCAGCTGTGCTGCACCTTTTTCACTTCCCACCTGAACACCATGTGTAGCAACTACTTTGCCCTAAATCTCCCAGAGGGTCACTCACCAAGGGATGCTCTAGTCCACAACTGGCATTAGGTGCAAGGCAGCAGTAAATCTCATATGACCCCTTTTAACCTGGCAGGTTTGATTTCCTTCCTTTGGTCTCACTGAAACACCCTCTATGGGTGCTAGATCCTCTTTCAGACCCTCTGCCTCACCCATCCATCCACCTTCATTGAGTCCTGAAAACCCTGAAATTAATGGCATGGTATCTCCAATTCCAGTGATGGCCAGAGATGCCAGCCTTTCTGTTTCAGTTACCCATATTTTATTGTCATCCCAAGAACCTAACATAAGAAAAGTTTACAGAACCAAGTGAAAATCGGAATCCTTAAAACTATGTAATGCTTTTTTGAAGGGAACTTTTTACTTGGAGCCTCTATCAAAAATTCAATCTCTCCTTAGGATATTGTCTTGATTCTTCAAGCTCTAAACAGACCAACATTTGAACCAGCAGCATCAGAAGATCTGAAGTTTTTTTTTTCTTGGAAACCTACCTTTCCAGTGGCTGTCACTTCTGCCATGAGAATTTTAGAAATGTAGGCCTTTTCTTGCAGACCTCCCTACTTAATCTTTCACAAGTATAGGTTATCTCTTCAGACTAACCCAAGTTTTCTTCCTAAAGTGGATTTTAAACTTCTCTTAATCAGACAATTAACCAACCAGTTTACTTTCCAAATTTCTGTAACAAAGCTGAATATGTCATACATTTGAAGGATGTACACCATCATTTTCATACCAAAGAATGCAAGAAAACAGATTCACTTTTTATTTTCTTTTTAAAGGTTAAGTTGGGACAAGGTGCCTCTAAAGTCACATTGTCCAGGGGGCTGTCTGACTGCATTACTTTGCTGATAAAGAAAAAGATTTAGCCCTTCCTTGCAAATGCAATGCTCATTCAACTAGAGCAGTGGCAGCCTTCAATGTCTATTTTGCTAGAATTCCCTTAGATGAGATTTGTGCTGCAGCTACTTGGTCTGCTGTCCATACCTTTGTCTCACACTCTAAGCTGGACAAGCATTCTAGGTCATACGCATCCTTCAGCTTCACTATTCTTCAGAATATACTTCCATGAGACCACCCCAGAGTTCTAGTAGCTGGGGAATCTGTCACATAGGTTGAGTAGGATGGAAAAGACAACATCAGATATGAAAATTATGTACTTACCATAATGCTAGATCTATGTTACCTTTCACTGTCTGACTTAGCCTTTATCTCTGCACCCCCCTTACCAAAACTGTCACTAAGGGCTCTTGACTCAGTAATTGGACCTGTCTATGGCCTTGTCATATTTTTAGCCTCTGAGATGACATCTCTCCTTTCTCACTATTGGTATGATATATATATATTTTTTTTCCTTTTTGTCCCTTAAAAGGATATTAGATACAAATGGGCAAACTTGATCTGAGGTATTGCAAGGGATAAGAGAGAATTTTGGATTGGGAAGGAGCCTGAGCCTCAGATTCAAGAACTTGTCAAAAAGGCATCAAGGCCAGATCCAGTTGGATCTGATAACTCATACATTGAGTCAGACAGGAAACGACAACACTGATATAAAGTGCATAACTTTTGTTTCTCCCACCTTAGGTCTGATCCTGCAGCTATTTCTACTTCTCTACTAGCTGGTAATAGACTTATTAGTTTCCACCAATCCTTCCCTTGTAGAAGAAGACGAAGGAAAGGTAGTAGATGCCTATCTATCCATCTGTGTATATTGCAAGAGAAACCTAATCAAGTTATAGTTGTCACTGTGTGATATCTTAAACATACTGTAATGGAGGCTCATGGGATATATGCAAATGATCACTTAGGGACAAATATTTCAGCTACATGGATTCTGAATGCCCATGACTTTTATTGAACTTTTTTAAGTCTTTATATTTATATTCAGGCCAGTAAAGCCAAACCATACTAGCTGTGGACATGCCTGCTTTTATTGTCCTCATCTGCACAGCATACGTGGCTAGTTTGGCTATACTTCATAAACAGAAATTCTGTAAACCCATTTGATTCCCATAAACAGTAATGTACCTGCAAAGTATCACAACTAGCATCCAAACTTAAGGTTGTAAATGTCACATTGACAAATCAGTCAGTAAAAACTGAAAGAAAAACCCATATAAATTAGTGTTTTTACTGTGTGATACCTTAAACCTGCTGTGATGGAGGCCTATAGGATATATGCAAATGACCCCTTAAGGACATCAAGTGTTTCAGCTACATGGCTTCTGAATGGCCATGACTTTTTTTTTTTTTTTTTTTTACTTTTTAAGTCTTTATGGTTACATTCATGCCAATAAAGCCAACCCCCACTAGCTGTGGACATGCATGTTTTGGCCTTTTTAATTGAACTGATCAGCACAGCATAAGTGGATGATTTGGCTATACTTCAGAAACACAGGGTCTTTAAACCCAGCTGATGCCCATAAACATTGTTAGTTGGGATATTTTAGGAACCTTAGTATTTATGGCCATCAGCTAGGTTTGAAGACTTTGCAAACAGGCTTGGAGAAAAGATGCATTTTCTTTCCCATGGTTGTGAATGTTCCTTTATGTCTCTCCAGCCTTTCCAGTGACATCCAGAGTAATTCTGAAGATTCAGAGGGACACTGCAAAGGTCATTGTGGTGACTTCATTTTAGACCAGCAACACTGTTTCTCACTTCTTATGGAATTGGCCAAGAACAATTACCAAATGCCTTCTCATAGAGGGGAACTACTCACACAAGCAAGGGCAGTTTGATGCACCTCAGTCTCAAGCAACTTCAGTTAAGTAACACCAACTAGATGAAGGAGCAATGGGCCGACTCAACAAATAATATGAATAGTAATGCCAAAAACAGAGAGTTAGCTAGTCCAAAAGGTGTTCAGAATGCTTTAACAGACTACATACAAATAGATAAACCAGTAAAAACAATCTTCTTCTTCTTTTGGCTTTTTCCCGGATAGGGGTCGCCACAGCGGATCACCTGTCCGCTCATGATTGGCAGTGGAGTTTTACGGTGCCGAGTTGCCAGCCCGGCGCCCAACCTTCCATGGAAGGCACACACACACATGCACTCACACCTAGGGCCAATTTAGAGTGTCCAATTCACCTACTGCATATCTTTGGAATGTGGGAGAAAACCGGAGCACCCGGAGGAAACCCACGCGACCACAGGAAAGACATGCAGACTCCGCACAGAAGGCACCCCAGCTGAGGATCGAACCTGAGAACCTCTTGCTGTGAGGCAGCAATGCTAACCACTGCACCACTGTGGCTGCCCAAACCAGTAAAAACAATAAAAAACAATAAAAACTTTAAAAATGATGAGCACTTTCACACCAAACCCTGGTGCTTCATCAGATCTGAAAAATACATAGAATTTCAGCATTTAAATAACTCCAACTTAGTGCCAGAGGTCACGTGATCTTAAAACAGGTATTAAAGGGGCGTATTCATTCAGTCCCTTGCCTCTAGTATCCATTTTATTTCAAGTTTTTCAGTGTTAGTCTTAACATCACCTCCTCTTGTATTTGGTAAATATACCTCTAGTACAAGAAATTTAAATGTGTGCATAGGTCCTTTCTCAGCTACATGCTTACCCAGCACATTTCTCACATCACATCTTTTCATACTATACAGGTATTCTCTAATTCTATCTCTAAAACACTGGTTTGTCTTACCAACATAATAACTGTGCCATATATCACAATATGCAAAATAATTTCCTAATAATTTCTTTGAATTTAGCATCTGAGGTAAGTATATTCCAGTGTTTCCTAACAATGTCCCATACATAGTGTACTTTGTGTAGTTTAAACATAGCCTCAGACAATCCATATTACCAACCTTATTCGTTTGATAATCATTAGTGTCATTATTAAAGAATGATTTAGCCCTTGTCTGACGACAGGACAACTCTTCATTCTGAACTTGATTTATCACAGACTCCTGATAGCCTCTCAGACAAAATTCTTTGGATAAAGTATCAGCTGAGGAGTACATATCACTGTCTCTATTATGTAGCCTTACAGTTCTGTAAAACTGGCTCTTCATTACATTTCTTTTTAAATGCCTGTGGCGCATGAAATTAGCGTATGGTAATACGAATGACACTGAGAATCTTTTTAAGAAACCTAGTACCTATGTTCCGGTCATTAGGAATGAACTAAAATTCTCATATAAGAGTTTTAATTCTATTAAGAGAATGCTATGTTATAATACCCTTGCTACAGGTAAATATGGAAGGGTGTAATGTTTGTAATTATATTAATGATAGTGTTTTATATATCCAGTCACAGGTTGTAAGTATAGTTTAGATTTCTATGCTGACTGTGGCACATAGAATATTGCCTGTTTTGCATATTGTGATATATGCCACAGTTATTATATTGGTAAAACAAACCAATGTTTTAGAGAATTAGAGAACACCTGTATAGTATGAATAGATGTGATATGAGAAATGCGTTGGGTAAGCATGTAGCTGAGAAAGGACCTATGCACAAATTATTGGGAAATTATTTTGCATATTGTTAATAAACCACAGCTACAATACCAAACCGGCACTTTGCCAGATGACATTAGTGACCACAACTTAACCTATATCATAAGAAAGAAGAATATTGCTACTAATGCCCCTACCATCCGAACCTCTCGTAGTACTAAAAACTTTAACCCCATGCTATTTAACAATGAACTGAATGCCTGTAACTGGATACCTCTACAAATTCTTCCACTAGAAGAAGCAGTTCAATATTTTAACAACACATTCCTATCCATCCTAGATAATCATGCACCAAAAAGAACTATCAGAGTCAAAACTAAACCCGCTCCCTGGCTATCTAAGGAAACAAGGCACAAAATGTTACTCAGAAACAAATCCTGGATAAAATGGAGAACTAGTAAATCTCCCTCTGACCAACAGACCTTCAGACACTTAAGAAATAGTACTAAAAAAGCTATTATCTCGGACAAAAAAAACTACTATAGTAACCTCCAACAAGTTAATCATAATAATCCCCAAAGATTCTGGGCAACCTTGAATAGACTTCTTCACCCCGGACAAACTACCACCCCCTCTCCCTCTGGATCCGAAAAAAATTCTTCCCATGAAACTGCCAATGCTTTCAATTCCTTCTTCACTAATACTATCAATTCTCTGGCCTCTCACCTTTCCTTTGACAATTCTAGCATCCCTGCTCAAGCAGCTTCTATTCAACCTACCTTCACTCTACAACCTATCTCTACCACCTTCATCCAAAAATGCATGCAAAAACTTAAACCATGTACCCCATCAGCTGACCAACTTCCATCTGAATACCTCCAAAAAGCAGCTAAGGTTA
This sequence comes from Protopterus annectens, assembly GCF_019279795.1. NCBI lineage: Eukaryota > Metazoa > Chordata > Ceratodontiformes > Protopteridae > Protopterus > Protopterus annectens. Next base: position 535,699,520 of record NC_056739.1, read on the forward strand.
TAGCCTATCCCATATCCATCCTTCTCAATAGAACTATTAATGAAGGTACCATACCTGACATCTGGAAGATCTCACACATTATACCCCTACATAAAGGAGGTAACTCCAATGAATACTCTAATTACAGGCCTATAGCACTCTTATCTCCCCTAGCTAAAATCATGGAAAAATGTGTCCACTACCAACTAATGAACTACTTAACTAAAAATAACATTCTAACTCCCTGTCAACACGGCTTCAGGCCTTTTCACAGTACTACCACTGCTCTTCTTTCCTTTACTGACTTCATAAACACAAACCGCAATAATAACATTCTTTCTTCTGCACTCTTTATTGACCTGTCCAAAGCCTTTGACATGGTTAACCACCCCCTCCTCATAAAAATCCTAGAATCTCTTGCTTTAGAACCTAAAGCTATCCTTTGGTTTACTTCCTATCTCACTAACAGGAAACAGGCAGTCCTCTGGGAAAACAAACTCTCCTCTCTCCTTCCAATTTCTCTTGGTGTCCCACAAGGCTCTATTCTAGGACCTCTCCTTTTCTCCCTTTTTATAAATGACCTACAAGCAGCTATTCCACAAGCTACTTGCATACAATACGCTGATGACTCCACTCTTATTTGCTCAGCTAAAAACATTCCAGAGCTACAAACTATTACTCAAAATGTATTCCACACAGTAGAAGCATGGTTCTTAAAACGCTGCCTACTCTTAAATGCTAAAAAAACAAAACTCCTCCTCTTTAAACCTACTACTAGATCCCCACTTTAGATTTCTCTATCTCATCTATTAATGGCACCCTCATATCAGCTGACTCCACTACCAAACTGCTAGGTGTCATGATTGACAACAACCTTACCTATGATTGTCACATCAATAATACCATTAAAACTGTAAACAGAAAACTGGGCTCCCTCTACAGAATTAGAACATTCTTAACCCCTGCAGCCAAAGCTACTCTTGCCCACTCTCACCTTATTTCAACTCTCCTCTATGCCTCACCAATTTACACTAACCTGAAGAAAAACAATCTCTCAAAATTGGCTAACACATATAATAGTATTGCTAGATTTGTGACTGGTAATCAATTTAGAACTCACCACTGCCTGAACCTTCAACAACTTCACTGGCTTGAATTAGAAAATATGTTGTTTCTTTCCCAACTCTCCTTTGTCCATAGAGCTCTCTATCAACCTAATAACACTCCTGCACTTTACAAACTTTTGACCCCCTACTCTAACCTGAACTCACTTCGTTCCTCCAGTAAACTACTAGTAACTTTAACTAAATCCAACAACCTTGCTGGTGACTCCCTCTTCTCTAACGCCCTTGGTAAACACTGGAATCAACTTCCTACTGAACTTACTTCTATTCCAACTCCTATTCTGTTCAAACAAAAACTCAGAACCTACCTTAAAAATCAATGGTTATGTCCCTGCTGTAACCCCGACTAGATCTCCCTATAACCACCTCTACTCCTCCCTCTCCCTCTCCTTCCTCCTTCTTTTCTTCTACTAGCTTTACGACCATCACTTGATAAGCGCTAACTCTCTAATATCCTTCTCCTCCTTTAGTTGCATTTTCTTTTACTGAAAGTATAGATTTTACTGATCTACTCACTCTTTTTCTGTATATTTCTCTTGTTCTCTTTTACTCTCCTTATTTAACCTTCCTATAAAATAATGTGAAATAAGTTTAAACTTTATTTTTATTGTGTGAGAATGAGGAATCCTATCATACTATGTTATGTTAATATTAAATCCTATGATGTCTTCCTGCATATTTGCATATCCCCCCTCCTTCTCCTTTTTACCTCATTCATTTTTTGTATATTATGTAACTGTGTTTATATCTATGTGGAGCTTTTCTCCCCGGGCCTCTACTGAAAATGGAAATATATCCAGTTGGACTAGCCCGGTTAACAAATGTAAAATAAATAAATAAAATAAATTTAAATTTCTTGTACTTGAGGTATATTTATCAAATACAAGGGGATGTGATGTTAAGACTAACACTGAAAAACTTGAAATAAAATGGATATTGTTACTTCAGGCAACTATAGGCAAGGGACTGAATGAATATGTCCCTTTAAAACCTGATTTAAGATCAAGTGGCTTAAGGCACTAATTTGGAGTTATTTAAATGCTGAAATTCTATGTATTTTTCAGATCTAATGAAGCACCAGGGTTTGGTGTGAAAGTGCTAAAAATTTTTACCGTTTTTATTTTTTTATTGTTTTTACTGGTTTATCTATTTGTATGTTGTCTATTAAAGCATTTTCAACTTCAGTTACGTGCCTGCACAATTCAGTTCTGATACCTTTTAGAATCTCTTCTTAATGTGCAGCAGGTGCTAAAGGAATTAAGAAAACCTGCTAGTAGGAAGTGTTTTATTGGTAAATGGAAAATATTTTTACTTGATATCTAATCAATAACAGGAGCCTTACCATGGACTATGTACAATTGGTGCTGAAAATAATTGCCTGAGTTATTATCCTCTGGCTTCTCTCTTATTCCTCTGTTAAGATAAATTCTGCAGCTATTTCATCATGTCTGCCCATGGATCCTCCTCTTTCTTCTTTTTCTTTTCATAGATTCATAGCTTCATAGACTGCTACTAGGCCAATAACCTGGGGGGAAGGGCTTTCTAATCCTAGCCAAGTTTTCCTGAAAGAATAATGATGTCCTGTATCCAAATAGGACATTGAGGGCCAGGCATTTATAAGCTATCTCTGTCCATAAGGGACATGGGTGCTAGGCCCAGTGTAAATTTTCTATTCCCCATCCACTGGTCTAGGTTGTGCTCAAACTGGGTAATAGATGAACTTAGCTTCACATGGATGGGAAGCCTGTTCATAGGAGGGGCAGTCTCTGAGGCACATATCTGTCTCTTCAGCATGTTCTGTTTAAGTCTCAGACAAAATTCAGGTCCCTAGACCTTGTATTTCTGGTATTGTTTGACTTGTGAATATGCAGGAGATTCATTATAAGAGACTGAGTAGAAGGAAAGGGCTTTAAGGCACTCTGCATAAGGTAGATTTGTTATGGCTTGCATTCTTTTTGTAAGGAACCTCTGAGGCTTTAGTTACTGCATATGCCTGGTCAGGTACATACCAAATGGAGAATTGTACTCTATGATTGGTCTTATAAGGGTAGTGTACAGTGGGATAATGACTTCTTTGGATCTAGATGCCATGCCCTTACTTATAAATTGTACAACATAAAAATATTTCCTCACCACTATGGCCACATGATGCTCGAAGGTAAGGCTGCTGTCTATGTGCGTACCCAGATTCCTGACCATTGGGTCGACTCTTAAGGGTGTATTATCAACATTGTAATTAGCTAGGATAATTGACTTCCCAAAGGGTACAATTATGCATTTATTAACATTGAGTTTAAGACCACGGCTTCTGCACCATTTGTTAGTCAGAGATAGACCTTCTTGAAGAATGCTAGTGCCTGCAGGGGAGTCAATGATAACCTTTAGCTTGCAATCATCTGCAAAACTTAGTCAGCCAAAAGCTTTCAGCATTTGCTTCTTTTTCAGAGAAATAGATGACAAAAATGAGCAGGCCTAGTACCGAGCCCTGGGGGACTGCACTAGTGACTGGCCTCTTGGTGGAAGTGGCCTCACCTATTTTGACCTTCTGGTTCCTATCAGTGAGCCAGTTGGCTATCCAGTGGGTGATAAAAGAGTTTAAACCTATATTAATTAGTGAGTTTGCCTATAATGTCTGAGCTATTATATCAAAAACCTTGGCCAGGTTAAGGTAAGCTGTGTGCACAGTTTTACCTTCATCCGATGCTTTGGTGACCCTCTCAAAAAAAAGTCCACCAGATTTAATAACCACAAGCTTCTGTGCCTTAGAGAAACCATTTATGAAGTTGGTTTTATACCTGTTAACTCCTTATAAACCATTCATTCCTTTTTAGGATATTAACTTTGCTGCAAAAGGTAACTGTGTCTCCAGTTGAAGCTGCTTGTCAAATGGATTTGAACTTTATAATATGCAAAACTGTTCCAGTCATTGTTCTGTTATCTGCAAGAAGAGTATCTGAGTTGCAAACCTTCGTGGTGGGTGAATCCTATCTATATTTCATAGGGATAGAATTTCATTAAGAACAAATCTCTTATTCATGCCTAAATTGGTTTCAGAGTTTTCTTTATATCAAGCCTGGTCTTCCAACCAGAGATCTAACAACCAGGAAGAAAGACTTCTACATACTTTGGACATGTGTAGGCAGCACAGGTGCTATTTTGACAGCGCTAAGACCTTTATTGAAGCAAATCAGTTAATTATTTCTTATGATGGGACAAAGAAAGGAAAACCTTGTTAAAACGGATGGTTACCCTAAGTTGTTGCTTTTTTTATTCCCACCACTGTAAACCAGTTTTAGGCAATATCAGGCACATTCTTTCAGTGTTCACAAGAAGAACACACTGACAGCAGAAAATGGCAGGTGTGTTGTCACAAAATGTACATAAGCACTGATATACCTTGTAATGATCCATGCTTATTAAAACACTTCCCTACCCTAAACTTTTTTAAAATATGTCAAAATTTACACATGCAGTACTTTTTCACATAGAAATATTCCAAAAATGAATTAAACACTAAAAGCTGTGGTCCCTGATGGGAAACATCTGGTTCTCAAAAGAATATTGGGTTTCTTAAAGGAGAGCTACTACTAAAAGCTTCAAATTAAGAAACACTATATATTTTTAAAGGGGAATAAATCTGATTGGCAGGGTTCCCCACTGGGGACTTATATGCCAGAAACAAAGCTTAAAGCTGAATGCTATTCTTGTGAAGTAAGTGAGCTCCTTCTTCACAAAGAGGTAAGAAAGTCCTGCAGACAGCTTCACTCTGATTGCTTCTTGATCTCCACAGGGCAGACCAATTAACAGTCAAAGTGAAGGCATGGGAGGGAGCAACAGCTTTTTAGAGCTACCTGGTTGTTGTGTCCTGGGCAGGATATAACTCATACAGCAAATTTGAACATCTACTGTCATGGGTATGTGCAACTTACACAAATGCACTTTTGTTACAAGAGGGATAAGTTAGTCCACATCAATTTGGGGTGACAAATGAAGAATATTTCTGACAATATAACCTTGGGTAGGTTTCACTGTGTATGCCTCATGTAATGTTTATCAATTTATTGGTACATCTTTTGAGAAAATTATTGGAAAATGTATTATCCCTGCAGGAGTTTTTTCATGTAACAGTAAGATGGTGCTGTATGCCCTAAAATGCTCCTGTCACACATTTTATTATGGGAAATATCTAGGAAATTTAGGGTGATGCTTCAGGAGAATGTCAGAGTCCAAAGAGTGTCCACTTTAATGAAACACATGAAGGTAAAGGGGATTGTCAATGGACACTGTATTGAAGAAAATACAGGATATTAAAAGGAGTGGGAAATCTACTAAACAGAAAGCATGGACATTGTTACATTTGGTATTTTGAAACCCTTTAGTTTAAATATTTTCTCCAATTCAAGGATTTTTAATTGAAGTTTTTTAATGCTTTAGTTAAGTGTATTTTTCTATTGGTTATTTTTTTTTTATTACAGTTTGTTTGTGTAGCTTTCTTAATTCAAACTTTTCATACTCTCCAGAAGGTAAAGTCAGATTGTTGAGATTTTATTTTATATGAGTTTTAGCTAATAAAATAAGATAACCATTTGTGCTTATCATTTGTTTTGTCATTCTATTACTAATATGCACTGCATATACGGGGGTTCCACTGTCAGCATTAGTAGTGTCCATTTCACAGTGTTGCTCATTTGCAAGGGGCTGCTTCTCTTATCTGCCTCTTCATTCATTTCCCTAATCCCTTCCCTCAGCCCCCTCTGGGAATTATCTTACTCTTCTTCTTTCTACCTCCCTCAACCTACCTATCCCATTACTCTTCCTTAAACTCTTGCCCCACTTAGCAAATACTTCCAGCTGCCTTGTGTTTCTCACTCCTTAAATTCCAACCTCGCCTCACCTAAGAACTACTTTCCTTCAGTGCTTCTTCCTTACAGTGACACCTCTCTCCACCATAATCCCCCTTTTTTTCTTTTTTCCACTGCCTACTCCAGTTCTCAGCTTACAAAACAAAAAGCAAAATGACATTATTCTGGACATTCTACTTACTGACTGACTGATTATTTCTCTTCACTTTTTGTACTCTCGTCGAATCTGGATCCCAGTCCATCCTCTCATTTCCAACAATATCTTCTACTTACCTCTCACAACTTCTCCTTCTCAAAATTAAACTGCCTCCCCATCCCCAACCTTCCCTAAGAACAAAGAAAAATACTACCTCTATCCCTCCTCTTCTCACTATTCTACATCTATCCTATCAATTCTTCTCCTATCAGGTGACATTCATCCTAACCCCAGACCCAACAAACATACCCATACTAATGCTAAGTCACAGAATCATCTACCCCTTGCCATCCCAAAGAACATCTAACCCTATTCTCCATAAACATCAGAAGTATACTAAACAAATCAGTGAATTTCACACCTGGTTACACCTGCATTCTCTTGATATTCTTACACTCACAGAAACACAGATAAAACCCCATATTCCTGGTAAAGACATTCTACCCTCAGGCTATAACATACTATGTCTGGACCGAACTTAGAAAAAAGGTGGTGGAGTTGCTATTATGTTCTCCAATCATTTAACTGTAACTCTCCTAAACATCCTCATCCCCTCATTCTCTCCTGCAGAAGTACTACTCTCCAGCTGTAAAATTAACAAACACAAATCAATTATCATAGCTGCAATATACATACCCCCTGGGGATAATATCCCTATACTAGAGAACGTTCTCTCTTGGCTCTCACAACACTCACTCAGTGAGACTACTCTCATGGGTGATATAAACATCAATTGGCTATCCTTATCCTCCAACAGTCCTACCACACATATTACTCCTCATGGCTTCTCCAAGTTAACCACTACTCCTACTCACACCAACTATCCCAGAAATACTTCTTCCTGCCTTGACTGGATACTCATCTCCAAACCTCAAAAATATCACTTCCCCATAACTCTTCCTTACTCACTAAGTAATCACTGTCCTATCAAGGTTCTCAGATTCTCTCCTCACTACAATCAACCCCATAGGTACATAGAGTGTCAGAAGCTCACCAGTTTTCACTCTGACATCTTAAATAACCAGCTCTCATCAGTAAACTGGACATTCCTTAAATATGCACCTCTTGATGATGCTGTCCTCAAATTCAATTCTATGTCTCAATATTCTGAACTCCCTTGTCCATAGACAGCACAAGGAACAAGAAACTAAGGGTAATGCTGCTAAATGCCAGAAGTCTTAACCTCAAGATGCACGCACTCGAAGCTCTCCTCAGTATGGAGAACATCGATATCTGTGCAGTGACAGAAACCTGGTTCAAGGCTCCAGAGAGCACCCCAGCACTACCAGGCTATACCTCATATCATGCTTTTCGGCCCCAAAACCCGGACCGAACCACAAAAGGAGGGGGAGTTTCCATATTTATCAAGGATATCCACACCTCCAGGTTAGTGGCATTGCACGAAGTATCGGAGACCATCCATGTGCAACTAATAGTGGGCAAGACTGCTTTTCAGTTTATAGCATCCTACAGACCACCCTCTCAAAGTCAGGAATCCCATTCGGCTTTCCTGAAAACATTGGAGAACATGAAGATCTCTCCGAACACCATTATATTGGGTGACTTCAACTACCCAAACATTGACTGGAAGCACTACTCAAGCCCCAGCACCTTAGCCCAAAGATTCCTGGAAATTGTAAACTCAAATGCTATGGAACAACTAGTCACCACTCCCACAAGAGGGGACAACATACTAGACCTGATCATTACCAACATGGGGACTCTATGCTCCACACCAGAAGTATATCCCTCATTGGTAAGATCAGACCATAAATTAATTTCACTGGATGTCCACATCCCGACCCCACCCCCAGCCCAGAAAACCACAATGAAAAACTTCTCAAAAGTGAACTTCTCATTTCTCAAAACCGAAGTGGAATCCTTTAAGGCCCCAGGGCCAGTGGAAACTACAGCCCAAACTGCAGAATCCTATATAAATGCATTCTACGGACATCTCCAGGAATGCATGGATCATGCTATCCCAAACAAAACCAAGACCCAATCATCCAAAGGCAGGCGTCCAGTCTGGTGGACCCCTGCCATAAATAAACTGTACAACAGAAGGAGGAAGCTACTACATGATAGAGCAAAATCCCTAATAGGGAAGGCATCTCTGATCAGTACTAGCAAAAAATTATGATCCCTCATAAAATCCTCCAAGGCCAGCTTTGAGAGAAAAATTGCACAGGACACCAAAGACAATCATAAGGCTTTTTTAGTTATGTTAGAAACCTGGGATGCAACTCCCAGACTTGTTCTGAGTTGATTCTAAATGACAAAAATACACTGAACCCACAGACATCGCCAATATCCTGGCAGACAGGTTCAGTGCAAACGCCTCCACCCCTCCCTCCAAAAGAGCAAGTATCTATCCCGGCAGAGGGCTGCCTCCCAAACATCTCAGATGCTCAGGTGAAGGCTGCCCTCTCAAAAGCAAAAAACACTGCTTCCATGGGACCAGATGGCATCCCAGGTTGTGTCCTACATGAACTACAAGAGGAACTAATCCCTCAAATAAAACAGCTATACAATCTCAGCCTCACTACAGAATATGTGCCCACAGAATGGTGTACAGCAACAGTGGTCCCACTCCACAAAGGTGGAGCCTCTACGGACCCTGGAAACTATCACCCCATAAGCCTGACTAGCTTAGTCTGCAAGGCTATGGAGAGGATCATCATGGAGCTCATAAACAAAGACATCGGGGACCTACAGACACTAGATCCTACCCAGTTTGGCTTTGTCAAGGGCAGATCCTGCCTTTTGAACCTGGTTGACTTCTTTGAAACAGTCACCAAAGCCATAGATGAAGGGAAGGTAGTCCACACAGCCTATCTGGACCTTGCAAAGGCATTTGACACAATACCCCACTTGGGTATCATAGATAAGCTATCCAGCTTAAATATAAACCCCTATGTCACAAGATGGGTTGCAAACTGGCTCAAAGACAGAACCCACAGAGTGAGAGTTGCTGGAGCCATGTCAGACTCGAAACCGGTCACAAGTGGTGTCCCACAGGGTTCTGTCCTGGGACCACTCTTGTTCGGTATATACTTTTCCGAGGTACAGGCAAACATGGGAGGACTATGGCTCACCAAGTTCGCAGACGACTGCAAACTGGGTGCCATAATCAACTCTCCAGCTGACACAAACATCCTTCAAAAAGGTCTCACAGAGACAGATAACTGGTGCCAGCACCATGGTTTAAAGCTAAATGCCAAAAAATGTATAGTCATACCCTTTGGCAAAACAATGTGCCCACAAATTACCACATAGGCGGAAACCCATTAAGTACAGAGAAAGTTATTAGGGACCTGGGGACCCAAGTTGATAGCAATCTCTCCTTTGAAAACCACATTGCCAAAGTGGTTAGAAAGACCTTCTACATAGCCCACCTCATCACGAAGGGTTTCACATCTAGATCAAGAGAGGTAATCGTGCCCTTTATTCATCCCTCATCAGGCCCATCATAGAATACAATGCCCCTTTTGGGATGTACCTTACCCGACACCTGCAGCAATTAGAAAGACCCCAAAAGTATCTCACCAAAAGGATCAATGGTCTCAAACAGATGCCATATACTGCTCGGTTAAAAAAACTCCAGCTCTACTCAGTTGCATACCGCCTACTTGAGGCGATCTATGCCTGACATACAAAGCTATGTCAAATCCAGAATTAATGGACATGCTCCACCTCAGTAAATCTAAATCCCTTAGAGCCACACGCTCGAGGGACTTGAACCTCAGCACAGAAATAAATAGAACTTGCTGGAGGGACAGGTTCATAACCCAGAGGCTCCCTTCGCTCTGGAATAGAATTCCAGTTCATGTGAGGCAGAGCACCTCACTGAATCTCTTCAAGAAGAATCTCGATAAGTGGATGGGGGATCGTAGGTTTGTCCCAGGGATTACTCCCGTGTCACTATTAGACAGAGGCACAGTAAACTAAACCTTAAAAAGGGCACAGTATACTCAAATCAAGGGGTGGCGTAAGCCATACAGAATCAGGCTAGGCTTATAATTGCCCCAGGGCAGATAGCCTAGTATGAACCTATGAACCTATGAACCCTCTGCACTGTTCTGGTAAAATCATGTATATCCCCCCTGGCTAACTAAAACTACACGCACCCTCATGAAACAAAGAGACAAAGCTGGGAAAGTCTGGTCTAAAACAAAACTCCCTTCCCATCTCTAAGTCTACAAAGAACTATGCAACCTTAAAAAACAACATATCATTAGCGATAAGAAAACCTTCTATACCAATCCTCCCTTCACACTCAACTAACCCAAAGAAATGTTGGCACTCTATCAACCAAATTCTGCACCCAGGTAATGCCTCTGACCCCAATCTATGCCCCAACAACTCTAGAAACAGCATCTAACTTTAATACCTACTTCACTGAAACCATCAGCAAACAGTCTCTTCAAAATCACTCCAGTAAAAATGTTAATATCTCTCCCAACCCACCCTCAACCACCTATCAAACTCAGGCTTCTCTGAAATCAGTCTCAACTAACTATATCAAATCATTGCTCAACAGACTAAAACCCTGCTCACCCTCTGTGGATAACCTACCACCTCACTTCCTGCTGATGGCAGCAAATTCAGTTCCCTCCCTATCTCTGTTCTTATCAACAGGTCCAAAGTCCCCTTAATCTGGAAAGAATTCTACACAATTTCTATTTACAAGGGTGGCAACTCTTCAGAATTCGCCAACTTTAGGCTTATACTACTATTTTATCTCCTCTTTCAAAATCTTAGACAAGTGTGTCCACAAACAAATCCTCCTCTACTTCTTGTAAGAGAACTTGCTCAACCCCAAACAACTTGGCTTTCACCCTAAGCATAGCACCTCCATTGCCCTTATATCCTTCCTGAATACTCTATTCCAAGCCAGAGTTAATAATAATCTCATCTCATCCCTATTTCTTGACCTTTCAAAAACTTTTGACACTGTGTCCCACCCACTTCTGCTTGCTAAACTCTCTGAACTTAATCTCTCAACATCTACCACCTCCTGATTTACTAGCTATCTGTCAGATTGACTTTGGTCAGTTAAATGTCTCTCTGCCCTCCCTATTCAAATGGGTATACCTCAGAAATATATTATTGGCCCTCTGTTTAATATATTTCATCAACCAATTACACACATCCTGCCTCTTGTGCAATATGCAGATGACTCCACAGTCATCACCATAGCCAACTCCCTCTCTGACTTAAACACCCTCACTTAAAAATCCTTCTTGCTTTTAAAAACTGGCTCTCCAATAACCAGTGTATTCTAAATAAAAAAAAAAAAATAAAAAAAACTTCTACTTTTAACTCCCAAAACCATGAACCATCTCAAACTATCCTTCTCTATCCTCTCCTACAACAATACACTCATCTCTGTTGAATCTCACACCAAGCTTCAGGGGATCATCACAGATGACCAAATAAAATTTGATTTGCATGTCTCTAATAACATTAAGAAAACCCACCAAAAACTAGGACTCCTATATCACAGCAAAAAATTTCTCACCTCCAAATCCAAAATCTCCCTATCCTATACCTACCTTCTGCCTAGCCTTCTCTATGGCTCAGAAATCCACACAGACCTTCAGACTTCCCTCCTAATGAAACTTGAATCTACTTTCAATAAAATTACAAAATTTGTATCAGGTCATTCCTACCACTCTCACCACTGTCTTGCCCTCCAGAACTTAAACTGGTTAGAACTCCCTCATTATTTACTCTTAACTCATCTTCAAGTCACACACACCTTGCTGTATCAACCTTCCTCCTGCCTTGACATTGCCTCTCTTGTCTCCCTCTATACCCCCCTAGGTCTCTCCCCAGCTCTGACCAAAAATTCCTCCAAATATACAAACCCAAAAGCAAAACAGGGCAAAAACTCTATAGCTATCTCCCAGCCCTAGCCCAGAACAAACTTCCATTAGAAATCAGGAATATTATTTACCCACAAAAATTCAAGGTTGTTATAAAAAACTTTCTTAGCAGTTCTTGGATCTGTCACTGCAATCACCCTTCATGCTAGTCTCCTTAGTCTCATACCTCCTCCTGAATCTGTCTCAGTAACCACCCTCCTTGCATGTATCTTACTTAACAAATCCTCTCTACCACCCACACCCCCTTCTTCCTGTCTTGTCTACTCACTGGCTGAACTTCTACTCCTCACTGCTTCACAACTGTCATATATCTTCTTCTCTCTTCTCAGTGAATTTCCACAAAAGTATTCTCTTTCTCCATTCCTGTGTCTTTTCAAGTCCCTCGCCCATAGTTAATCAATTCTACACCTACAGGGACTAGACTGCCAGATTTTAGTTGTTTTTGACTGCTTATAATTTCTAATGTAAATATTTTGTATACCTCCTTTGATTACTTAGTGTATCTATGTAATTTGCTAGATAATTTAGAGTATACCATCTTTTTATTTTCTGAACCATTGTATTTTTTTTATACCACATGGTTGTAATCACTAGTGGAGCTTTTCTCCCCAGGCCTCCGCTGAAAAATGGCTTCTGCTCAGTTGGACTAACCTAGTCAGCAAATGTCAAATAAATAAATAACTAAATAATAAATAAATAAATAAATAAATAATTGCCATTTTACTAGCCTTTCTATGCCTTCACATTGTTTACTTCATTGTTCTTGTACAAATTCTAGAGTGTTAACATTATTTGTCCCTGAACCATAGCAGACTTTTTTCTCACTTTTTCATCAATCTATTTGTGGGAGTATATGAAGAAGTCCTCTGAATGATTTTAGGGCTGTCATGGAATATTGAATGATTTTGTTACCTTCATTTCTTTACATAGCACAATTTTTTGACGTACTTCAAATCTCATCTCCCTATGTACTATAACTCTCCATTACCTTTCTCTTTTACATCCTAATCATCTTTGTTTCACACACTTCCATCTTTGACCACCACTTTCGTAATGCATTCTCTTAATTGCTTTATTTCCATAATATGGCCAATATAGCTCTTATTTGTTTATTTATGTTACTTATTTATCTTTGTTTACTATAAAAGTCCAGCTGTGATACTTTGTTTACTATAAAAGTCCAGCTGTGATAAAACCCTTTTTCAATGGAGGCCCAGGGAGAAAAGCTCCATATTTAGTACCAGTTTTGGCATATACATAAATACAATTACATGATATCAGAAGGAATACTCGATATAGTAAGTCTACCTACATGAGAGAAAAAGCTTTAAAATATCTTACATAAACATAATTTAGAAACAGAACATGTACCCAACTCGCAAAAGTTTATACTGTACAGATCATTCATTAGAAACAGACACAGGCTTGTATTTAGTAGAGAGAGACATAATATTGCAAAATATACTACAATATTACCTATGATTTTTAGCAATTAAAATAATGATGGAATAGGAAACCAGAAATCCATCCCTGGTTTGGCAACTGTGTCTCAAATGCAAACATATGACCTGTAAATGGTTCATCTCCCAGGCCCATGCTTACACTTATCAAAGGTATCAGAATTTGTCAGAGATTGGGGATGCATGGCTAGACTTAAAAAGGCTCTTGTAGTCATTAGCCTAGTAAACACTTATGAACCTTTGAAAAGAGGCAGATTAACTATGGAAATATTTGAAAGGGGAAGGTGGTTAGTAATGCAATATAGTAGGATGTGTTACTAGTAGAGCAACTATGAATGTATCATTAAATTTAAGATTGAGAAATAAAGTAATTTGTAAAGTGAGAACAGTTGGGGCTACCTGGACTGTTATAAGGATATTAGTTTTAGGTAGATGAGGAGAGCTAGAGAGTGATGAAACTGTGACAGAGAGGGGACAGTCAGACAGTGGTGGATCTAATGAGAAAGAAGAAGAGACTGAGTTTTGTAACTTGGAGCCTATGATTGATATAATTTATGTAACCAAAGTTACTCATTTTGGTTTAAAGAGTATTTTTTGGCCCAACAGAGAAAAAGGCGGAAGTGGAAAAGACAAGTATTTGGAGAAAAGGTTGCGGGTATGGTCATAAAATTTATTCTAGCTGGGAGCTGAGCAGGAGCAGAGCCAGTATTTTCTTAGATTTTGTTTTAGTAGTAACTTGAAGGTGTATGTCTTGTCTGTTTTATTTGCAGCAAGATAGAGTTTCAGTTTTTAGTAACTTGGTAGGAGTATAGAGAATTCCAAGCTGAGTTGCTTGTTTTGAACACAGAAAGGTTACTTGTCTAGGACAAAAGTATGGTTGAAGTATATTTTTCAATGATGGGCAACATTTTTCAGGGAAATTAATTAAGCTGGGGTCTATCCTGAGTTATGAGTTCTTATTTTCCGTGTCATCATTCCATTTTATTTATCTTACTGTTTTCTAGCAGATTGAGTTTCACTCTTGTCTAGTCCTGCACTGCTATTATTTTTAGTAATACTGCATGGACAGTGGAGTATCAGATTGCATATGGTACCTGTTATGTTTCTTTAATCTAACATTATGACATAATCCACACTGGTATAACCCCTAGGTCAACAGTCTTCTTCTTCTTCAATTGATTCCTCTCTGTCTGCTTATCTCATATTTCCAACATAGCTCCTTCCAGCTTCTTCTCTCATATTTTCATAGATGTACACTCTTTCCATTTCAATATGCTAACATTAGGATCCCCCAAGTCTATAGATCTGCATTTCCACATACCTACAATAATCCCCTTTTCAGTTCTTTCACCAACCTTTCTTGAATTCTATCACTTTTCTAAACAAGCTGCGAAGAATTCTTACTTACTCCCAAATTTCAAGGTGAACATCCTCTCTCTCTCTCTCTCTTTCTTCCTTTCCTATTTCCACCCCTCCCTCCATTCATGCCTTTCTTCATTAAATGTACATCATCTGCAAGAAGAGTCCCCTTTCCTGACTGTGTTTCTCCAGTGCAACCTGGTTAAAGATACTGCCACATCCTGCTGTCCATACTTCTGTTATTTATGCTGGGTCTCTGCTTTAATCTTTGAGAACAGATTCCCAGTGACTTATTTATTAGGGAGAATTCTGATGGTATTTAACATCATGTGTATTATAATGAATTCTGATGGTATGTAACATCATATGTATTATACTTTTGACTCTTATCCATTTTATCACTTCTTGTTCTCTTATTCTCTTTCCAGTGCATTGTACTTCTGCTTTTAAATGTTACATACTTACATGTATTCTAACATCATAACTCAGACATTATGTATCAGCTACAGCAGTTTCAGCTGCTAATATATTTTAAAAACAGGCTTTAATATTTATTTTACATAAATGTTGCTCCAACACCCAAAGACCCACTACACTGATACTACCCCATTCCATATCTGGGTAATTACGATATAATATTGTCACATCCTGGGTATTATTGTCTAGGCTTGTAAATGCTATTATTCCATTAGACTAGTAATCACCTATGAACCTATGTTGCATTTTATTTTGGCATACCCTTCTGAACTGTTATTAACACAGAGCAATTCTAAATAGCATTAAGACATTTTCCCATTATATATCTGTATCCCAAAGCTATATATTTTGCTCCATCTAGCTTTCTGTTTTTCATTAAAACTCTGAAACATTAAAGGAACAAATAAATAAAAAAACTTGCCCAACTTGAGATTTGAGAAAGAGATTTTATCATTTGACCTAAATCTCCACTCAGATGGAAATGCTTCTAAAACCCTTGAAGACTGATAGGTTTGTCAGAAAATCTATACTGTTCCATCTGGGTTTCCGTAAATGCCACTCAGTGGATCAGTGAATGAAGAGGCATTCTTGAAATTATCAAGCATCAGATATTTTATCTCACTGAGATTCTCGTTGGCAGAACTCAAATATGTCCCAGACAACTGAAGTGGAATATAATATTTGATGGTTTCCTCTGCACCATGTAATAGAGTCATTTTTCAGACTTATCCCAGACAAGTCAGCAGTGAATATATGGGTTTGCTTTACTAAGATTGCGTGAAATACAAGTACTGAGTGTTGTGCTGATGCAACTTGCTCTGTAGACTCTTAATGCTTGTGTCAGGGGAATGTTCTGATTTATAATTATTTCCTGTATGAAGTTACTGCATATAATGGAACATAACAGAGTGTAACCTCTCTCATAAAGCTTGGTAAGATGATGCACGGATGCTCATATCTTGAATTACAGGAATGGCAGGAGATATAAATTCTAAAAGTCTGTAAGACAGGCAGCAGGTATATTAGAAATACATACATCAGCAAGCTGTACTGCATTTCATACAGGATTATTTAGTGATTGATAGAGATATTTCATTCTTAAATTTAATAATATGAAGTACTGGATGGGATTATCTATTTTAATAAAAAAATCCTACAATTATTTTTAGTAGAAACGAAATATAAACATTTGAACTAATGTTAATACTTTGGTGAATTACTCACTTTTTTTTTTTTGTAAATAGAAATGTCTGTCTAAGACATTTATTCCATTTTTCAAAAATGGTCAAGGCAGTAAGCTAGGATGTCAGTGAATGTTGCAATCATGTATGTGTAGTGTGAAATACATATTGGCTGTAGGACAATCAAGAGAAAAATATAGAAGTATGAAAAAAATATCAGGTTATCAAAAAAATGGATAATCAATGAGTTACACAGAACAGAACTGAAATGCTAAATAGGGAATTAGAAAATATTTTACATATGCTGCATTTGAAGGGAGCCTTGGACTAGTGTATAGAGAAATGGATTTTAAATCCCACCAGCTTATTCTTCTCATGCAGCAGTTTTTGAACATATATTCTTTGATTAATTCATTCATTCACTCATTCATTCTCTGGTTACCCAACCCATTTCAGACTCACTGGTGAGCTGCATCCAATCCCATAGTTGAAGGCAGAGAAAGCAGTCCTTGATAGGCTATCAGCCTGTAATATTACTCCTTTACTGCAGAATCTGTACTGCCTGCTTACTGGTGGCAGGATAGTTTATAAAATACATTTTTTTTGCAATTCAGGCATTGTACAACACAAGTCCAACCCATCTGGTAGAGCAGTTGTTTCCCTATGTTCATGCTAGTTAGGTCATCAGGTGAGAGAGGTTATTAGATGATCAAAAGGATTATTTAGAACCCTCTAGTAGGGGATCCTTTACTTTCCATGCTCCAGTTCCAGATCTGGAAGTCCAAAAGTGAGTCTGCTTTCTGAAATCCCCAGTGTTTTATCTTTTAACATAGCCTTTTTTAATCCCAAAAGGATTTGGGTAAATGTTAACTAATTCTTTCTTTTGATGTTTTCCTTTTCCTTAATTAGCTTACAGTTTGAGACATAGTTTATGCTTTCTGTTTTGAATTTAATTTTCCTTCTTTTCACTTCAAACAGTATTTCAACACTTTTAATACTAAAAATATGAATTAATACAAGTACATAGACTCATTTGACCTAAGTATGCTTCAGCTGGCTTGAAGTGTAAGAGTTAGTAACCCTAGGTTTATAAGGCCGGAATGGGAAACATCTGTACAGGACTTCATTTTGCAATGAGCCATTTAATCAGTTTCAAAATGGCTCATTGATTGCTTATACTATAAGATGGAGGAGCATGGAGGAAGGAAGGAAAACTGGTGAAGAAAGAAAATATGTATGTCATTTTATAGAAACTAGATGCCTTTGTGACTACATTTAAAAAGTGAATGTGAGCTCCATTAAAATGGTGAGGAAAATGAGTGACTTCAACAAAATATTTTTGCAAGAATCAAAATTCAACAGTATTAAGAAATAAATAGAGATATTGCTGTAATTTAATGGATATTAAAACAAGATTACATAAAGTGAAATTAAAAATAGATGACAGATGAATTGTTTTCATAAAACTGGTGTGGTAGAAGGAGTGGATTGGGGAAATGCCTAGAAAAATTTGGCCAAGGACAATAGTGGCCTGGGCCATAAGTTGACAGGGCACGTTGGGTAGGAAAAGCAAATAGTGATCCAAATGCAAGTGGCAGATGCATAATTTGAAGAGGTGCACCCATCAAGTGAAAAAGGGTCTTGAAATAGATGACTTGAAAAAGAGAAGTGATAATGGAAATTAGGAAAATGAAAACACTGGAACATTTTTTCATCACTGGTACCACATGAAAGAGTGGAGATGAGTCTACAGTGATGGAATCTAAAGCAAAAAGTGGCAGTAATTCACTCAGTGTACCTCAAAATTAGAAATATTAAGTGGCAGCATAGGGCAAATCAATGCCATATATGAGAAGAGACCATTAAGTTTTAAATTAAGGAAGTGAGAAATAGTAATAAATGGAGGGAATGAACAAACTCTGGCAGTGGTGGAAGGGTAACTTGAAATGGAGATAGGACACTACATAGTGCCACAGTAGTGAATGGCACAACATTGTCAGGAGGTTAGGCAAGCTATTGTAACCCCATAGAAAAAAGGAAAAGGGGTAACAAATATGCTGATTGCAAAGTGGAACTAGAGGAAAACAGGACTGAATCACCAGTTTCTACATTAATAGGGATGTGTAAATTAGCATATAATGTCCCGGTCTGACAGAAACTAGGGATGTGGAGGAGAGAGGAATATAAGAATAGTTCACTGTTAGCAGTACTGAAACAAAATGAAGGAGACTGTGGGAGATTAGTGAGGGCAACTTAAAGAAGGATGAGGTTATAGAAGAATGGAGAGGAATGGATGAAGAAATAGTCCAAGAATTACCCAGAGAGGAGAAGAACGATAGAAAAAGTCAAAACAGACCCAGACCTGGGCAAATGGCTGAGTCAGCATTAATTACCAATTGGCTTAAAAGGGAAGCATCAGGCGCAGACCCTGTGAGGCAAGCTAGGCATAGAAGTGGAGTCATGTAACTATGGAACCTTTTTGGGGGGGGGGGTGTTGGAATAAAATGTTGATTCACCTTGTTGATGTGTTCTTTTCTCTTCTCTTTGTGTCACCCTGGTGTGTTAAACAGTATGAGATAGAAGAAGAGGATCAGAAAGTCAAGGCAGAAAGATGAAGTGACAGAAACCCAGACCTGTATTTGTGAAGAAAAGTGCATGGAAGTTCTACTACATCCACTATCAAAGTGGGTGACTTAACAGTAATTCCTATATGGATGAAGTGTCAGCACCAGATCTGTGGGGCTGGAATCAACTCTGATGTTGTTGGATCCATCCCTGCCACTTAGACCCTCAGCTCTAGACAATTCAGGTGTGGCTCCATCTTCAAGGTATGGATCCGGGGGTGATTGGGATCTGACTTTGCTGGGAGCCTTGACTCTGCTGATTCCGGTCTCCCTGGGTCCATCTGCTTTTGAGGTTATGTAAAGGGCTTCTCCTCTATTCAGAGAACTGTCTTCTCATTTTTTGGACCCTATCCCCTTTCCCTCATCAGTTCTGACATTTTAGTCGATCAGACCTACTCCACAGGGACAGCTGAGTCCAACAAATGTTCAATTGGTTCCAGTAGAGCAACACCCCGTCTCTTCTGATACTTCCCCTGATTATAAAGAGAATGTGCTAGGGAAGACCCATAGACACCCTGATAAGAGTTTCTTACAGAGGATACCAATTTTGATGAAGAAGAATAGGCCCCAGATTGCCACTGGATGACATCTCATTTGGAGAGATTTTAGGGATTCTTAGATAAGAAGGTGACTGGTCTTCCAAAAATCAGTCTCCTGAAGAATCTGTATTTCTGGAAACTTTTGGTTCTGGCCCATCTACTTCTCGGGTTACTCCCCCCCCCCCCCCCCCCCAGCAGATGAACTCGTCGAGTAAGTCTGCTGCTGGGCTTGGAAGGAACTGGATGCTGTTGAACTTATTCCAAAGAGACCTGATAAATTCCTAGCCCCTCCAAAAGACAGACCCCACTGAAGCAAAGGAGTCCCAGTTGATGCTATGGTTGTGGCAGCAGCCACCAAGAAAGAGCTAGCACAACAGAACTCTGCTGTCCATCTGCCACACAGGGAGTCTATAGTGTTGGACAGATTTGGAAAGGGAGTCTTTGCTTCATTGACTTTTACCCTTAGGTCACTAAACTACCTGGCTCACTTCACTAGACTTCAGATGCAATTTGCCAAAGAATTACCAAATGCTGTCTCTCAAAGCCCATGTCTGCAGAGGATTTCAAAAGAAAGTCCTTGCAACTGCCCACTCTCTTATCCATATCAAACACTTCAATGAGCTTTATCTCTCACACAGCTAAAGGAACTCCATGAGAAGCAGGTTCAGGCACTGCAATAAGGAGACATGCCTGGATGTGGCTTTGTGACTTTGCAGAGCCTTTTTAGATGTCCTTTATCAATGCACATTCAATGGCACTTCCTTATATGGACCTTCAGTAAAAGAGACACAACCACAGCTAACAGGATGGAAAGACTCTGTTTGCCATGGGAATCAAATTTTCTACAACTCAATGAGCCTTCTCCTGGAATCAGAGAGGCAGTAAGAAGATGTGGTTCCATAAATCTCAGGGACCTTTCTAAGATCTGCATGGTGATAACTCCTCCAGAGAAAGAAGAGGAAATTGTAATGGAAGATGTCACTCTGGAGGCAGAGGAGAACCACAGAATCAAAGGTTCTGGCATTCCTTTTGGACATACCTTTCCAGTGCTTCTGAAGTGCTACCTGACTGTCCAAGTCTGGAGGCAGCCAGGGGCTGATTGTCCTTGCACCAAGACACCCGGGCAAATATAATACAAGATTCCTGGGTGCTAAGAATAATATCCAGAGGTTATTACATACCATTTTACCTACTTACAAAAGAAAGATGCTTCCTGACATTCCACATAGTCAAAGGAAAGCAGCAGAACAAGAAATCCAAAAGCTGCTAGTAAAAAGAGTCAACCACGAGGTTCCACAAGGCCAAATAGGATTCAGAACTTACTCGTGCTCCTTTTTCATGCCCAGGAAAGCAGGGGACCTCAAACTGATTTTTTGTCTAAGCAATTTGAATCAGTACTTGAAGATATCAAAGTTCTGAATGGCCACGGTGTAGTCCATCCTACCCTTCCTTCACAAAGATGATTGGATGTGCTCTATAGATCTTTAGGACATGTACTACCACAACAAAATAGATGCTCCTGAAGGCACTTATGCTTTTGTCTAGGAGGCGTTCACTACCAGTTCAGAGCCCTGCCCTTGCATTCACCCCAGCCCTCAAGGTGTTTACCAAATGCATGGCAGTGGTAGCTGCTCACGTGAGACTCAAAGGATTCCGAGTGTTTTCATATCTGGATGACAAACACCTCACCACCCCTCTAAGCATCTCCTTTTACATGCCAGGGACTATTTACTCCATATTTGCAAGATTTGGGTGTAATAATAAGATATGCCAAATCATACTTAACATCAGTCTATAGCCTGGAGGTCATTAGTTCACTTCTGGACAGTACAACACAGGTAGCATCACTACCGCATCATCACATATCCACTATCAGAAGTCAGATTCATCTAATTCTTTCCCATTCATCTCCTACAGCAAAGTCAGTCCTTCAAGCACTAGGTTCCATGACAGCAGCCTTTGTATTACTTTTCTTGGCATGTTTCTTTATAGATTTTTTTCACTGGACTCTAGCTGTTCAGTGGTCCATTCTTCATCAACCCATATCCTTTATAGTCAAGCTTATTCTAATTTTCAAACAACACATTCACTGGTAGATTGAATCTGGCAATATTCGTCTAGGCCGACCCTTTGTTTTCCCACCTCCAATGGACAGTTTTACCACCTCCAATGGCCACAGTAACCATGGATGCTTCTCAAGTGGAGTGAGGGGGGCATTTCTTGGGAAAAATGGTCCAAGGCATGTGGTCCCCCTAAGAGACCAATTTGCATATCAGTGTACTAGAAATGACAGCAGTCCTACTTGCATTGCAGGCATTTCAAAATTCTCTCCCACTAGGGATTATTGCAATTCAGACCGAGAAAATGTCTGTAGTCTGGTACTTCAACAAACAAGGAGAAACTTGATCTTATTTGCTATGGAGAGAGGCCATGAGAGTGTGGGAATGTGCGATCGCATCAGACTGCTTTCTAATTGCGGAGCACACTCCAGAGGAAAACCAGTCCTGTGTATTAGCGGAGACAAACTATGCAGGTCCATTCTGATGCCTCATGAGTGGCCACTCAATCAATCTGTGGCAGAAATGATCTTCTGTGATTGGAGACAATCTTGCTGCAAACTCTTTGTGGCTCCCCACAACAATAAGTGCAGCAGGTACTTTGCTCCTACCCCCACCCCCAATCAGGAGAAATCACCAAGAGATGTTCTACTCCATGTTTGCCCCTCCGGTCTTCTTTATACTTATCGCCTTCTCCCTTTGATTCCAAAATTCCTGCAGAAAGCAAGTAAGCTGAAGAGCTCAATAATCCTCACTGCCCCTTTCTGGCCTTGGCCAGTATGGTTCCCCTTCCGATGGTCGCACCTTCATATGGATACTGGAGCCAACTCTGGATCTCCTCTCTCACCCATCAGGGATCCAGCATCCCAATATACAGGCCCTCAAACTAACCACTTTGTTTCTTCACTTCCAGTAATGTTTGACAGCCCAGCCTCTCTTCTCCTGTATGTACCATTATTTTGACTTCTCAAAAAGAATCTTTGGGCTTTGAATAATGAGCTTGACCCTTTCTCTGCCCCATTTTCTCCAGTATTTCAATTTTTAGCAATCCTTCTTAAAGAGGAAATAAGTTTCTCTGTGATTAAACTTCAATTGGCAGCAATTTATAATTTTCACACAAGAGACATAAATTATTTGTTGACTTTGTCCAAATTATGCAAGTTTTTTCTGAAAGACCACCAATAAAGGATCCTTCACCTCTTTGGGATCTGACAGTCGTTCTACAAGGTTTAACTCAGGAAAAAGTTTGAACCTTCAGCTAAAACTAATTTAAAATTCCTTTCACGAAAACAGTCTTCTTAGTAGTTATTACTTCTGCAAAAAGAATATCTGAACTCCAGGCTCTTTTCTCAAAAACACCTTACATCATTTTTCATAAAGATAGTTATCCTTACAGCAAACCATTCTTTTTTACTTAAAGTGGCTCCTGAAATTAATATTAATCAACCCATTAATTTACCAGTCTTCTTTCCAAATATTTTGAATAAAGAGAGTACATGCTTCATTTCCTTGATGTACACAGAAAATTATGTTTTTATTCTCACAGAACAAAACATCATCATCATCATCATCATCTTTTGGCTTTTCCCGTTAGGGGTTGCCACAGCGGATCATCTCTTTCCATTTCTTCCTATCCTCTGCATGTTGCTCTGTCACACCAACCGCCTGCATGTCCTCTCTCACCACATCCATAAACCTTATCTTAGGCCTTCCTCTTTTCCTCTTACCTGGCAGCTCCATCCTTAGCATCTTTCTCCCAATATACCCATCATCCCTCCACAGCACATGTCCACACCAAAGCAATCTCGTCTCTCTTGCTTTGTCTCCAAACTGTCCAACGTGAGCTGACCCTCTAATATACTGATTCCTAATCCTATCCATCCTAGTCACACCGAGTGCAAATCTTAACATCTTTAACTCTGCCACATCCAGCTCTGACTCCTGCCTTTTTGTCAATGCCACTGTCTCCAACCCGTATAACATAGCTGGTTTCACTACTGACTTGTAGACCTTCCCTTTCACTCTTACTGGTACCCGTCTGTCAAAAATCACTCCTGACACTCTTCTCCACCCATTCCACCCTGCCTGTACTCTCTTCTTCACCTCTCTTCCACATTCACCATTACTCTGAACTATTGATCCCAAGTACTTAAACTCTTCCACCTTTACCAACTCTACTCCCTGCATCCTCACCATTCCTCTACCCTCCCTCTCATTTACACACATATATTCTGTCTTAGCCCTGCTGACCTTCATTCCTCTGCTCTCTAGAGCATATCTCCACCTCTCCAGAGTCTCCTCAACCTGATTCCTACTCTCACTACAGATCACAATGTCATCTGCAAACATCATAGTCCATGGGGCCTCCTGTCTGATCTCATCTGTCAATCTGTCCATCACCACTGCAAATAAGAAAGGACTCAGAGCTGATCCTTGATGTAATCCCACCTCCACCTTAAATGGATCTGTCACTCCCACTGCAGTCCTCACCACTGTCACACTACCCTCATACATATCCTGTACCACTCTTACATACTTCTCTGCCACTCCCGACTTCCTCATACAATACCACAACTCTTCTCTAGGCACCCTGTCATATGCTTTCTCCAAGTCTACAAAGACACAATGCAACTCCTTCTGACCTTCTCTGTATTTCTCCAATAACACTCTCAGAGCAAACATTGCATCTGTAGTGCTCTTTCCTGGCCTGAAACCATACTGCTGATCACTAATCATCACCTCCCTTCTTAACCTAGCTTCTACTACTCTCTCCCATAACTTCAAGCTGTGACTGATCAATTTTATCCCTCTGTAGTTACTGCAGCTCTGCACATCACCCTTATTCTTAAAGATAGGTACCAAAACACTTTTTCTCCACTCCTCTGGCATCCTCTGACTTAACAAAATTTCATTAAACAATCTAGTTAAAAATTCCACTGCCATTTCTCCTAAGCACCTCCATTCGTCCATTGGGATGTCATCTGGGCCAACAGCCTTTCCATTCTTCATCCTCTTCATAGCTGTCCTTACTTCCTCCTTGCTAATCTGTTTCACTTCCTGATTCACTATCCCCACATCATCCAACCTTCTCTCTCTCTTATTCTCTTCATTCATCAGCCTCTCAAAATACTCTTTCCATCTACTCAACACACTCTCCTCTCTTGTGAGTACCTTTCCCTCACTATCCTTTATCACCCTTACTTGCTGCACATCTTTCCCAGCTCTGTCCCTCTGTCTAACCAATCGGTACAGGTCCTTTTCTCCCTCTTTAGTGTCCAGTCTCTCATACAACTCTCCATACGCCTTATCCCTAGCTTTCGCCACCTCTCTCTTTGCCATGCGCCTCATCTCCTTATACTCATATCTACTTTCTTCATCTCTTTGACAATCCCACTTCTTCTTCGCCAGCCTCTTCCTCTGTATACTCTCCTGTACTTCCTCATTCCACCATCAGGTCTCCTTGTCCTCCTTCCTCTGTCCAGATGTCACACCAATCACCTTTCTAGCAGTCTCCCTTACTAGTTGTGCTGTAGTTACCCAGCTATTCGGTAACTCTCCACTGCCTCCCAGTGCTTGTCTTAACTCTTCCCTAAACTCCACTTCACAATCACCCTTTTTTAACTTCCACCATTTAATCCTTGGCACTGCTTTCACACTTCTTCTCCTCTTCTTGATCACCAACGTCATCCTACAGACCACCATTCTATGCTGCTTAACTACACTTCCCCCTGCCACCACTTTACAGTCTCCAATCTCCTTCCAACTGGCCCTCCTACATAGGATATAATTCACTTGTGTGCATCTTCCCCCACTCTTGTACATCACCCTATGCTCCTCCCTCTTCTTAAAATACATATTCACCACAGTCATGTCCATCCTTTTCGCAAAATCCACAATCATCTGACCTTCTGCATTCCTCTCTTTAACACCATACCTACCCATCACTTCCTCAAACAAATTAGAAAATCAGATCAACTCTTTGTCTCCTTTTCACCAAAAAGGCTGGGTTGCCCAGTATCTAAATTCACTCTAGGTAAATGGATTATAGATTTTATTTCTTAGATCAATTCTTAACAAGGCATGACCTTACTCAAACCTCCCAAGGTTCATTCACCCAATATCCATGGCTGCTTCACCTGCTTTTGGGTCAAGAACATCTATTGATGATATTTGTGCTGCAGCCACATGGTCCAATGTTCATACTTTTGTTCTCATTAAAAATTGGATATTATTTCTAGAAACTGAGCTGCCTTTGGTTCAGTGGTACCCCTGAATATCCTTCTGTGAGGGCCACCAGATATTAACTTAGATGGGGACTCTATCCCATGGGTTGAGAAAGAATGAAAAGGACAACATTATATTTAAAAGTTATGTACTTACCATAACTAGGCATCTGTGTTGTACGTTTTCATTCTTCCTCAACTTCCCTACCAACCATCCCCCATCCTTCATGTTTCTGGAGAGACCTGCAGAACTGTGTTTTGGAATTTACATTTCTGGGTTTGAGCCCTTCCTTTTTCTGTCATTTTTTTCCAATCTCTGTTTATCAGCAGTAGCTAATGGCAAAAAAGCTAATAGGGATGGACTATTATGTCTAGAGAAAGGAGCTCAAGGGTAGGATCCTAAGTCTAGAATATGCTGCCAAGTCAGATCAGAAGATCGGATCCGAAGGCGTGGTTGAGGAAGAATGAAAAGTACAGTGCAAATTCCTAGTTATGGTGAGTACTTAACTTTAAATTAATGAATTTGTGTAAGAAGAGAGCCATATCTTATAAAAAAGGTATTAGGAATAAATCATAATTCATATTGATTAAATATTGACTAGGTATGCTTAGTACATTTCTTAATTAGTTGTTCTTGAAAGAATAGATAGAATGGGTGAGTGGGAAATTTAGTTTAGTCCCTTTGAGGTGGGGAATAATCACTGTGACTATATACCACTGCAAAGCATACTGCATCTGGGAAATCAGATTGTTTTGTATACACAAGTATATGACGGCAATACATAGAATGTTCTGAATGCAGAAAGCTTATGGGAGTGCTGGGGATATAGAAATGAGGAGAGAAAGAGATTGTAGGTGAGCCAGTAGGGTCTAAAATACTAAGTGGGAAACAATGCCAAGCTGGTGTAAGGCAGATGACTGGCAGCAACTTCAACCTATCCTGTCTACAGGAAGACAAAGCTTTGGTACATCCTTGTGACATGATTGGAGACCCTTTGTCTCAACCTTCTAATGAGCAGAGAGTAGCTCAGAGGGGAAGAAGGGTGGAGGGTAGACAGAGAGAATATTGGTGTGGTGTCAACAATTCTATTTACTGAGTATAATCAAGCCGGAAAGATTTAACATAGAGTGCTTACAGGAACTAAAGCTCCTGTAAGAAAGCAGGAGCAAAAATTGAAAAAAAAATCTGATGGAGAAGATGCAAAATAATGTTTTTAAATCTGTGCTGATGAATTGTGTTCAAGGTAAAAGAAAAAGAACAGAAATACTGGTGGAAGAGAGAGGAATTTGGTAAAAGAAAGGCAGCAATCCACGTGTAAGTTGTAGACTGGTGGTGCCTAGAGGCATGTTTGAAGACAGAGGAGTGGTAGTAAAATCATATTACGACTTAAATGGAGATGAAATTGAAAAAAATGACAGTATGTACAGAGGAAATTGAAGGAATGAGGCATGGAGGAGACAGCTTGATTGGAATTCAATGTAGTGTTAGAGCCAAGTTTAGGTTGGTTATAATCCTACATCTAACTAACAAGAAGTAAAACTGCTGCATCATAATATGAAGGGAAGAATAGCTTCCAGTTTATTCAAGGTCCTCTTGCAAACATTGACCTTTAAGTTACTTAAAAATAGGCATTGCTCCTCATGTCCACTAAAGTATTATTCATAAAACTGCTAACTCACTTCAAAGCAACTCCTACTTAGGGCTGCAATTTGCACTCACAGAGTTTCAGACTACAAATCCTTCAGAAAATGTATATTAACAAAAACTCTGTTACTCTAGCAACTTCCTAAGTTTATCAGAGTGATATTTAAAATCTTTCTCTATTTTTGGGCCTTTGCTCCAAAAGTCATGCCTACTCAGCCTGGTGTACTTCTCTGAGAAGGTCACCTAAACAATGGATCAGGGCAAAATGGTTCACACTGCCTAACAAACTCAAGGGGTTAGTAATAAATTCTTATATCACCTGGTGGATAGCCAGCTGGCTTACAGTCCACCTCTATAAAGGTTCATAGGTTCATAGAAAGTTACTAGGCTAACGGCCCTACAGCCCTAAGATGCCTAGCCATATTTATTCCGAGTTGTCCCAACTGTTGGTAGTTAGTTGAGTGAGTTTCACAGAGTAAGGGTCTATGGTAGTTAATACTGACTTCCTCTTTCCAGGGGTATAGTGGTAGGCCAGATGAATGCTGTATTCAGCATTCATCAGACCTATTACTGCATACAATGTCCCTTTTAGTATGTACCTAACTAGGCACATCCAACAAATGAAAAGTCCACAGAGGTTCCTCACTAAAGGAATTAATTGTATAAATAACATGTCCTATACATACCACCTCAAAGCCCTATACTTGTATTCTGACTTCTATAGGCTGTTGATGGCAGATCTATGCCTGGCATAAGAGGCATCACCAGACCCTGCTCTGATGGACCTCCTGCATAACCACAAAACAAACAGCACAGAATTACCCATTCTAAAGTCTTAAACCCTGCCTGTGATATAAATAGGACCTGCTGTACAGAGAGGTATGTATCCAAGAAACTACCCCTTCTTTGGAACAGGCTCCCAATCCATGGGAAACAGAGTTCCTCCTTAACCCATTTCAAGTGTAACAAGGACAATTAGATGAGGAATAGGAAATTCATCATTGGTTTGGCACCTATGTCTCTAATGGACAAATGCACCCTGTAAATGGTTCATCTCCCAGGCCTTTGCTTGTGAATGTTTCATCTGCCAAGCCACTGCTTACACTTACCAAGGGTGCTAGAACTTGTCAGAGATTTGGAATGCACAGCTAGGCTTAAAAAGCATCTATATTACCTGTGACACCCGTGCCCTGGCCCAGCAATCAAGGAACCTCAATCCTCACCACTGACACCAGTGAGGGGTGTCCATATAGGGAAAGGATAATAAATACACACACAGTAAAGTACAATTTCCCTTAAGAGCACACAGAGATCACAGTCAGTCTGGGGCTGGTTTCTCCCTTTCTCTCCTGGTCCCCAACAAGACTCCCCACTGGCACAGCTATAAGGTCCAGATCTCAGCCATCTGGGCAAGCTAAGACCTCCAGCACCCTCTCTGTCTAACCAGTGCTTCGTGCCCCTGCCCAGGTAGCTGACACACACACTTTGAGATAAGAGTTTATACAACCACACAGACACTCCTGAGGGAGCCTGGCACAGGTTCTCCAGCTGTGCCCCTTTTACCCAGACTATACGGTAGAAATCAATGCCACCACCCAGCTAATATTTATCAGCTACTCAAAGGCCCTTAAAAAGGTGTCATATTATTACTGTGCAATATTATTATCCAAATGGTAAGTGTGACTGAACAGTCAAGGCTTTTTAGAGTGACTTGGTACACAGTATCACTATATACATGCAATGTACTCTAGAGCTTAAATTAACTCTACATAAAACAGCCACAGTTGAAAGGTTTAAAAATATTTAATAATAAATAATAAAAAACACAAGACAATACTTCTTACTACAGGGCTAGTCAAGAGTTCAGAGATCACAGAGAAATACTTAAAACAATACTGCAGCAAACGTTCTGACATCACAGAAAAAGAAGCTAGTCTAATCTTCCTAATTCCTAGCTATATCAAAGAGAAAACACAGTTCTAAATAACTTACATATAGAAACAGACAGTGCTGGTGTGTAGAATGTTCTCAAGACAAAATGCTCAGAGCTCTCTGATTCTCTCTTTTTAAATTGATAACACAGAGCTGCTTCACATGACATCATTCTTCACACTTCTCTGGTGTTCCCAGGCTAACAGAAACTACATTTACATTCTTTTCACCTGGTCAGAAACCAGAGCAATAAATGACATTTATAAATGCAAATTCTAGCCATTAACACTTGTCTCAAAACAATAGGCTGAATTCCTTCATCTAGATATATCAGAGCCAACTTTAAAGATCAAAGACAGTCATAAAATGCTTGATGTAGCTTTCTTACAAATCCTCCTGCTAGGATATGATCTACCAACCTCTGGAAAGTTGCTGGGGGAATTTTTTATCGCAATGGACATATTTGTGAGCTCATACAAGCCAAAAGGAGTCAGAAAGGCTGAATTCTCAGTAGCACTGAGAGTCTAGGGCACCTGCCAGTAGCCCTCGGTAAGATCAATGGTTGTAAGATACTTAGCCCCACCCAGCTGCTCTAGGGACTTATCTGTCCTAGGAATAGGGTAAGCATCTGACTCTGTGTGACTATTTGATTTCCTGTAGTCCACAAGGAACCTAGTGCTGCCATCCTTTTTGACACCAACACTACTGGAGAAGACCAGGACCAAACTGTTGAATTACCCCTAGTTCCAACATCTCCTGTATCTCCTCCCTCAGAGTCTGTTTGACTCTCTCAGGCATCCTATAATGGGCCTGGCTAATAGGCCATTGGGTTCCTGTATCTACCTGGTGCTGCAGCAAGTGGGTGCACCCTGGTTTCCCAGTGAACATGTCCCCAAACTCCTGTAACACTGCTCAGATTTCTCGGACTTGAGTAGGAGATAGCTGCTGGGACATACCCCTTCCACTGAGGTGTCTGTCTGAGCCTCACTGAGGAGATCAGTCACTAGATCTCCTTCAGACTCCTTCTGCAATCCACTGCAAATGCTCAGCACATGGGCCTCCATATCATGGTAAAGTTTCATCATGTTAACATGGTACAATTTGTGCTCCTGCCTTCTGCCTAGCAGTTCTATCATGTAGTTAACATCACTTACCTTCCTTACCACCTTGTAGGGTCCCTCCCAAGTTGCTTGCAGCTTGTTGTGTCTGACATGAATGATAACCATTAACTTTGCCCCACAGCATATTCTCTAGCTCAAGCATTCCTGTCATACCACACATTTTTCTGTTATTGGGCTTCTGCCAGGTTCTCCTGGTCCAAGCCCATGAGTTCCCTGAGCCTTGTCCTGAAGTTTAGGACATATGCCACAACAGACTCCTCGTGAGGTTCACACTCACCTTCCCACTCATCACAAATTAAATTTAGAGGTCCCCTCACCCTATGCCCATACAGCAAATCAAAGGGTAAAAACCCTGTGGATTCCTGGGGAAACCTCTCAGTAAGCAAACAACAGATGGGGCAAATATTTATCCCACTCCCTCTTAACATATTCCCTCCAGTACAGCTCTTTTGAGTGTGTGCCTTTAACTCCCAGTGGGTGTGGCTTAAGCCTTTAAAAAATAATGAAGTTATCACCTTACAGTTCTAGAAAATACTCATTGAGAGATGTCAAATATCAATACAGTTGTGTTTGCCATCACATATGCTTCAAGACAAATTATCCTGGTACCTTGTATGCAACATGGTTTTGGAATTATTAATGCAAATATGAAAAATCAATATTTGATGCCTAGAGGAGCAGTAGGAGTTAACTGCAGAAGACACCTGGAGGAGCACTCAGCTGTAATGAGTTAAACTGGTCTGCAAATGCCTGTAGCATGGACTTGATTGTAAAGTTTAACCTCTCAACAAGACCATTAGTCTGGGGATGGTAAGGGGTGGTCTTCATGTGTTTCACCCCACGGAACTTCCACAGACAAGCCAGCAGGTCTGACATGAAATTGGCACCTCTGTCAGTCAGTATTTCTTTTGGGAAACCTACCCTGCTGAAAATCTCTAACAAAGCATTTGCCACCTTTTCTGCTTCAGTGAAGGACAGAGCCACTGCCTCAGGGTATTGTGTAGCATAATCCAATACCACTAGGATATGCTTTTTCTCTGTGGAAGTTGGGGTACTTAGATGCCCCACAATATCCATAGCTACCCTCTAAAATGGCTCATCAATCACAGGCAAAGGCATCAAAGGAGGTCTCACCTTGTCTCCTGCCTTGTCTAAATTTTTGCACTTCTCACAGGTCCTGCAGTACCCTGTTACATCTCTGGAAATTCCAGGCCAATAGAAGTTTTGCATAATATGTCTCTTTGTACGTTTTATGCTCATATGACCTGCAAAGGGAATATCACGGGCTATGGCTAGAAGTGCCAGATGGTAGGTTCTAGGCTCTACCAACTGCTGTACTCTCTCACCTTCTATCCCTCCCTCAGGGGTCCACTCTCTATGGGTGGACTAACCCTTTGTCCCAGTATACAGATTCCCCCTTCTCTTGAGAATCAGGTGCCTCCTTAGCTACCTGCCTCAGGCCTTGCAATGTAGAGTCTGAGCTACCTGCCGCAGGCCTTGCAATGTAGAGTCTGAGAGCTGAGCCTGTCTCAACTCTTTGTTTGTAACCCTTCCCAGCTCCCCTTCCACAGGAAGTCTGTCATCCTCTGACAGTGGTGCCTCACTGTCAGCCTGGGTACTACTACTCACCTCTTCCTTTGCAGTCACTCTGTCCAGGGGAACATCACTACCCACAAGCAGCTGTGGCTCACATTCAGACAAACTGTTACAGAGTAACTCCCTCCCTGAAGTAACCACCTCACCAGTCCTAGCTGCAAGTATACAGTCTGTATGGGTCTCCCCCAGGCTACCAGACCCACATGCTTGTCTCAAAGCCTGACTGCATGTAACTGAATTAACACATAGTACTGCCTCATCAAAATCCTTCCCTATCAGGACATCTGCAGGATAGTAGTTCGATACCCTGGTTGTCTCAAGACAATCTACTATTGGCATTTTGTCTTTCCCACTTCCTGGCTCTCTCACCTTTTGTTCCCCACCTTGCCTCCATGGACATATGTATGCCAGATGGCCCCACTGGTTGCATTCAAAACATTTAACCCTAGGTCATGGATGTGTACCTGGACCAGTGGCTTCCCCTGCTACTGGCAGATTCTGTTGTGGCAGTCCGTGCTGCCCAGCATGAGTTCCTTTAGACCCATGAGCAGTATTGGGGGGCCCCTTTCCTGTGCAGGGATGCCCTGCTTGCTAGGTATAGGTACCCCTTCTTCCCCAACTCATCTGAAGTAGCACATTGTCTATCAGCTAACCAGCTCCTCATGTCCTCGGGCAAAGTGCTAAGAGCTTGTTCCCTTACCTAAAGGTCTGCCAGCCCTTAAAAAATGGTTACCTGACATCCACTCACCCACCTATGAAAATAAGTGCTCAATTCAGCAACATATTCACATAAACTTTCATCTGCCTTGCGTCTATGCTCATTAAACTTTGTCCAATACATTTCAGGTGTTAGCTTAAACAATTATAACAAATGATTTTTACAGCAGTATAATCAAAATATTCACAATCAGCAAGTTTAGACAACACAGTTACACATTTACCCTGGAGTAAGGGGGTCAAGAACCGTACCCAGAGCCTTTGGTCAACATCATACTATTTACATACCCTCTCAAACATATGACTGAAACTATCAAAATTACCCCCCTCTTTAAACTGCAGAAGAAATTTATTGACATTTTGTGCTTCTGAGGTCCAGTTACTCCCTTCCCTATTACATCCATGACTCTGGCAAAGAGTCAGCATCTTCCTCTCATGCTGCCTCTGCCTCTTCTTTTCCTCAGCTTCCAGGTGTAGCAGTATCTCATTCTCCTCAGCCTGCAGACATCTCAGTCTCTCAGCTGCATCTATTTCCAAATGCCTGGCCTCCAACTCAAATCTCTCTATCTCCAGATTAATTTTTAAGTCCTCTGCAGAAAGGTTGAGCTGTCCATTCTTTGAGGGTGGTACATCTCCATTGCCAGTCAGATCGTCCTCCTGTTTGTTGTTTTCTGATGCAGCTGTGACCAAAGCTGCAATCATGTCTGTCTTAATCAGGTTTCCATGCACCAGACCCCTAGCCTGGCACATTTCAGCCAGCTGGCTCCTTGTCATCTTTCCATACTCTTCTGCTGAGATGCTGCTGCTCTCCCTAACTAAGCTAACAAAAGAAATAAAACAATTGTGATCTGAACTCTGAGTATTCACTGCATGGTTGATTTAGAGTACAGAATACCTTCAGTGATCACTGTACACAAGCTACAGGAATTCACTCTACCCACACCACTACAAGCCAATTAGTATTTGCCAACCAATTAACATGTGGTGTGGATATCCCACCACTGCAAAACAATTGATATGTGATTCCCGTGTCCTGGCCCAGCAATCAAGGAGCCTGAATCCTCACCACTAACACCAGTGAGGGGTGTCCATATAGGGAAAGGATAATAAATACGCACACAGTAAAGAAGAATTTCTCTTAAGAGCACACAGAGATCACAGTCAGTCTGGGGCTTGTTCCTCCCTTTCTCTCCAGGTCCCTAATAAGACTCCCCACTGGCACAGCTATAGGGTCCAGATCTCAGCCAGCTGGGCAAGCTAAAACCTCCAGCACCCTCTCTGTCTAACCAGTGCTCTGTGTCCCTGCACAAGTAGCTGACACACACACACGCATGCACACACACACACACACACACACACACACACACACACACACACACACACACACACACACACACACACACACACACACACACACACACACACACAAACTTTGAGATAAGAGTTTATAGACACTCCTGTGGAAGGCTGGCACAGGTTCCCCAGCTGTATCCCTTTTACCCAGACTATGCAGTAGAAATCACTGCCACCACCCAGCTAATATTTATCAGCTACTCAAAGGCCCTTAAAATGGTGTCAAATTATTGCTGTGCAATATTATTATCCAAATGGTAAGTGTGACTGAGCAGTCAAGGTTTATTAGAGTGACTTGGTACAGTATCAATATTTATCAGCTACTCAAAGGCCCTTAAAAGGATGTCAAATTATTACTGTGCAATATTATCCAAATGGTAAGTGTGACTGAACAGTCAAGTTTTATTAGAGTGACTTGGTACAGTATCACTATATACATGCAATGTACTCTAGAGCTTAAATTAACTCTACATAAAACAGCCACAGTTGAAAGGTTTAAAAATATTTAATAATAAATAATAAATGCAAAAAACAATACTGCTTACTACACAGTGCTAGTCAAAAGTTTACAGATCACAGAGAAATACTTAAAACAATACAGTAGCAAAAGTTCTGACATCACAGAAAAACAAACTAGTCTAATCTTCCTAAATCCTAGCTATTTCTAAGAGAAAACGCAGTTTTAAATAACTTGCATATAGAAACAGGCAGTGCTGGTGAGTAGAATGTTCGCAAGACAAAATTCTCAGTGCTTTCTGATTCTCTCTCTTTAAATTGATAACAAAGAGCTGCTTTACATGACATCATTCTTCACACTTCTCTGGTGTTCCCATGTTAACAGAAACTACATTCACATTCTTTACACCTGGTCAGAAACCAGAGCAATAAAGGACATTTATGCATGCAAATTCTAGCCATTAACTCTGGCCTCAAAACAATAGGAAGAATTCCTTTATCCAGAAATATCAGACCCGACTTTAAACATCAAAGACGGTCATAAAATGCTTGACTTAGTTTTTTTACAGCAGAGTGCACTGTTGTTACATTTTTGAAGTTTAACATTTACCAACATTTTTTCCCCATTTACGAGAAAAAGCCCATGGCTTATATTAACATTTACAAATGACAGAATTATCTACAGAATTCTATCTGGCTAGGCTGGCAGCCTTCACCTATCTTAAAAGTCGACCAGGTAATATCAAAAAATTAAAGCAGTGAAAGGCCGATTTAACATAGGGAATGAATTCCCTCGGCTGCAAAAAAAAAGAAAAAAAAAATTAAACTAAAATGAAGTGGGGGGCTGTGCCCCCCCACACCCCCCTAAATAAATATACCAACTCTAAGATTGCTCTACAGTGGGGAAAGGGACAAAATCTGCATAATGGCCAAGGGAATTCTTTCCCCTGAGTTAAATCGGCCGTTTGCCGTTTTTTGATTTCACTATTACCAGATTGACGTTTAGGTATTTGCTAACCTAAACATTCGATCAGGTAATAGGAACGCTTAAAAAGGCCCCAGTGATCATTAGCCTAGTACACACCTATGAAACCAAGTAAGGAAAACTTTTATGTTCATCATTCTCATTACTGCAGCAGCCTTTAGCTATTTCCAGAGTATAACAACCAGCCAGCTTCTCAAAGCAGTGGCTTCCTCCCACACCTTCACTCTGTGTGCTGATTGGGTAGCCCATTTGTAGAGGGAAATCAGCATTCTGAATGAAGATTACTTCAGAATTACTTCAGAACTTTCTTGATATCTCAACGAATAACAATTCAGAGGCTTCACATGAACAGCAATTAGCTATAGCTTTCATTTCTGGCAAATAAGTCACCAGAGGGGAAAACCTTCCTCACAGAAAATATGACCTTTTTAAATATTTTTAAATATTTTGTATGAATTTTTATTTTCTGAAGAATGTTGGGAGCCTTATTAATATCACAGTTTTCTTGTTAGACACTGCTATTTATAAAACAGGACTTATTGAAAACTTGAGCTAGTTTTGCGAGAAAAATGTATTGCATTTGAGAATGTTAATAAGTGGTCAAGAGGAGAAGGTCAACACTTGCACCACACCACGTGGAACACATAGCCCTCCAGAACACACACCAGCACTGCCTTCATGTAAAAACACAAACCACATACACACTTTTACGGAGGCCTTAAATAAAAATCAGGTTCCTATTAGATGACCGAATGGTCAAACTTAAAACAATGAAAAGGCAAAATAGCGAAGCGGCTTTTAAGCAAATTCTTTTCCAGGGAAAGAATTTGCTTGGCCACTTCTGTTACTTTGCCATTTTTGCAACTGTAGTGCAATCTTGAAGTTGGTATATTTAAGTAGGGGGGTTGGGGGTGAAGCCCCCCACTTTATGTATTCTTTCAATTTTTTTTTTTTTTTTTTGGAACAGTGATTTTATTCCCTTGGAAAAAATCGCTGTTCTGAGCTTTCAAGATTGTAAGCTTTCACTTACATGGGGTTGATTATTCATCGTTCACTTTTTTAAGCATTTGATGATATAATATAGACCCTAAAAATCTACCCAAACAGCAGAGACCTCCAAGGCAGAAACACACTCGACCACCACAACACAACACAACACTAATCATGATACACATTACTCTCTTAAACAGTGTGCCACTCAACCAAAGCCCCTAAGGCAAAACAGCATGCCCAGCACACTAGTCACAGGTGACTCGATAGTGAGGCACACTGATGTCCCACTCACTAGGTTGAATAAGGAGAAAGTAACAGTCAGCTGCCTGTCAGATGCCAGGATCTGACACATAAAATACACACTCTGGTCCCTCAACAACAGCTACAAATATGACTCTGCCATTGTACATGTGGGTTTGAATGACCTGAGACGTACCTCCCTGAACTACATGAAAAGAGACATGGAGGAACTCTCGGATTATGTAGCCCAGGCAGGTATGACCCTAGCCTTGAGCAGCACCCTACCATCACCCAGAATGACACCACAGTACAAGCAGAAAATGACTGATTTCAACAACTGGCTAAGTTTCTGGTGTCATTCTATGGGGATCCAGTATCTGTCTGCCTGGGATGACATGACTGACAAACCTTGATGCTTACCCAGAGATGACCTGCATCTGTCTTCCCTATGCTTCTGTGTACTGGCCAAGGCTCTTGCCACCCCTATAGTGCTTTTTTTTAGGTGGTGTTCCAAAGATCAAATTACCACCGTAACAGCTACAAACAAATGCAATCTGAGGGTCATGCTGCTCAATACTAGAAGTCTAATTCTCAAAATGCACTAGCTCAAAGCACTCCTTAAAATGGAGAACATCAACATTTGTGCTGTAAAAGAGACCTGGTACAAGGCATTAGAAAGCACCCCTGCACTACCAAGCTATATCTCATTCCACACCTTTTGGCCCCAGAATGTGGACCAAAACGTCAAAGTGGTGGTGTTTCCATATTCATAAAGGATGCACACACCTCCAGACTGGTAGTCCAGCATAATGTATCAGAGATACTTTAGGTGCAGCTAACAGTGGGTAAGACAGCGATTCAGGTTGTAACATGTTATACGTCTCCAAACATGTCCCAAAACTCACACTCCACATTCCTAAGCACCCTGGAGAATATTAGGGTCCAACCTAACACTCTCATACTGGGTGACTTCAACTACCCCTCCATTAACTTGGAAAACTTCTCATGTAGCAATGCACTTGCCCAACTTTACCTGGAATTCATTAATTCCAATACCCAGGACCAGCTCGTTCTTACCCCCACTAGATGTAGCAACATCCTTGACCTGGTCATTACTAACATAGGCGACCATTGCTCTACACCAGTAGTCAACTCCTCCCTGGTTAGATCTGACCACAAACTAATCACCTTGGAAATCCACATCCCACCCCCCCACAAAGGTAACTACCATGAAAAACTTCTCCAAAGCTAACTTTGGACTCCTAAAACAGAGGTGGCAAACTTCACGGCACCCATGCAAATGGAGAATAGTTGCATGACCGCCGAATCATACAACAATAACCTGTACAAACACGTACACAAATGCATGGATCTCGCCATACCCAATAGAACCAAGATGCTCTCCTCTAAAAAAGGAAGCCAATCTGGTGGTCCCCTGCCATAAACAAACTCTACAACAGAAGTAGGATACTGATGCAGAATAAGTTGAAGTCCCAAGACTGGAAAAACTCCCTTATCAGCCTCAAAAAAAAGTTGAGATCCCTCATCAAATCCTCTAAATCTAGCTATGAAAACAGAATTGCAGCAGATAGTAAAGACAACCACAAGGCCTTCTATAGTTATGTAAAGAATCTCCACTGCAATACACAGATTTGCTCTGAGCTACAGCACAATGGTACCTCCTATACTGAGCCAACAAATATTGCCAATATACTGGCCAACAGATTCAGTGCCAACTTTACCCTTGTCTCCCCCCAAAGGACCAATCACAATACCAGTAGATTGCCAGGCACCCAGTATTACTGCTGCACTTTAAAAACAGCACTGTCCAAGGTGAATAATACAGCTTCTATGGGACCTGACAATATCCCTGGCTGTGTTCTACATGAACTACAGAGTGAACTGGCACCTCACCTGTCTGCCCTGTTTAATCACAGCCTCACCCCAGGCTTTGTCCCAACCGAATGTTGCACTAGTATAGTCATCCCTCTCCACAAAAGAGAAGCGATTACAAACCCTGGGAACTATTGCCCCATTAGCCTGACAAGTCTGATATGCAAAGCTATGGAATGCATCATCATGGACCTAATAAACAAGGATATAGGGAATCCCCTAACGCTGGATCCCACACAGTTTGGCTACAGTTATCCCTCTCTACAAAGGAGGAGCAACTACAGACCCCAGGAACTATTGCCCTATTAGCCTGACCTAATAGATATAGGGAATCTGCAAACTCCGGATCCCACACAGTTTGGTTTTGTGAAGGGTAGATCATGCCTGCTCAACTTGGTCGACTTCTCTGAGTCAGTCGCCAGAGCTGTGGATGAAGGCAAGGTGGTTCACACAGCCTACCTTGATATGGCCAAGGCCTTTGATACAATTCCCCACTCAGGAATCAGAAAAACTCACTAAGCTAGGCATCAACCCCTATATCACTAGGTGGGTTGCAAACTGGCTCAGATATAGAACCCACACTGTGAAAGTAGCTGACTCCAAGTCAGACTGCTGACCAGTCACGAGTGGAGTCCCACAGGGACTGGTCCTGGATCCTCTCCTGTTTGGTATCTACTTCTCAGAAGTCCAGACCAACATGAAGGGACTCAGGCTGACAAAGTTCACAGACGATTGCAAGCTGGGAACCATAATTAACTCCCCAAGTGATGTTGACATCCTACAGAAAGGCCTCACTGAGACCAACAACTAGTGTCAGAACCATGGCCTTAAGCTCAATGCCAAAAAATGTGTTGTCATCCCCTTTGGGAAAAAATGAGTTTCCATGAATTACCACATTGATGGTAGCCCAATGAACACAGAAGGCATTGTAAGAGATCTGGGAACACAGGTTGATAGCAACCTCTCTTTTGACCACCACATTGCCACCATGGTCAGAAAGTCCTTCAATGTGGCACATTTCATTACTATGGATTTTGCATCCAGGAAGAAAGAGGTCATTGTCTCCCTCTACTCTTCCCTCATTAGACCAATCATCAAGTACAATGCCCCATTTGGCATGTACCTCACTAGACACCTGCACAACTGGAGAGGCTGCAAAAGTACCTCACAAAGAGGCCTTAAACACTTGTCCTATATGGACAAACTCAAAAAACTCCAACTATTCTCTGTCTCATATCGCCTACTTAGAGGCAGTTTCTGCTTGACTTACAAAGCCATGTCTGACCCAGCTCTGTTAGAAATGCTACAGCTAAAGAAATCTGAATCCCTCCACACCACATGCTCCAGAGACCTCAGCCTCATTACCACAATCAACAGAACATTCTGGAGGGACAGGTTCATAACCCAGAGACTGCCCATGCTATGGAATAGACTTCTCATACATGCAAACAGAGCACCTCACTGGCCCTCTTCAATAGAAATCTTGATGAGTGGATGGGAAATAGAAAATTCACTCTGGGAATCACTCCAGTGGCTCTACTCAACAGAGACACTGGGAATTAAGGTCAGGTAGCATGATGCCAGGGTAATCCTATGGGCTAGGCTTATAATGCCTCCGGGGTCATTAGTCTAGTACACACCTATGAACCTATGAAGTATCAGGATTTAAAGAGTGGGATTTTTTATTTGTATTTAAAACACTGTTTGAGTGTGCTGGTGCTTGTGTACACTTCTTGACTACTTGCCTTCATTTTACTGCTTCAGACATTTTGCTTGAAGGTATTATATTTATGCAGTGTAAAGTGTATTTCAGGGCTAGAAATGTATTTTATGTTTGGGGTTGAGAACTCTTTATGACATCTTTTTTTTCATTTCTTGCTTTCTTTTATTGAACTTTCTCAGTAAGGGACTTAAGAGTTCTATTAGGATTTTTGTGTACCGCTTCTGCTTTTACCTTTCTGTATTGAGGGACTGTGTTGCTGGCTGCTGCTTGTGAATACTTGTCTGACTGCTTACCTTCTGACTGACTCAGCGCTTACAGGCAATCAAGCTTCTTCCTCAGCTATAGCATGGACTTTTATACCAGTTCTACAGTACCAAAAATAAATAAATAAATAAAAAGAAGACTCTGCAGTGGCCATTTGTTGTTCCTCAGACCACTCACTGCTTTATCTGAGTTCCTTATATATAGTTCCTTCTGCAACAATAGAACAGGGGCTAGCCATATTCCTTGTGGGTTTTCCAGTGTCCAATCTGGGCGTGGGAGAACCACCTTCTTTTGATCTGGGCATTTTTCTAGAAGGTTTTTCCTCAGAAGAGCCAGGAAAATAGACCTCTTATTGGGGATGAAGTGCCATCTCTCAGTCAATCTCCTTTCAGGGATATCTCTAGAAAGAAGAAATTAAGGTTAGACATTCCTCATCCAAAGATTTTGTCTGTTCATAAGGGTGCCTTTCTTACCATAGTCATGAGTTTATTGAAGGCTTTCTATCCTAGAGAGCAGAAATCATTCCTGAGGAAAATATTTTAAAGGATTCTGGTATAGACAGATACAGGTCTTTTTCTTTTCCTGAATCTTAAGTCCAAGACTGCTTTAGAGGAATATTTGACACTTGAACTCCATTAGAGGAATTTCCTTTTCATAATCTTGGGTGATTACAACTACCCTGGTATAGACTGGGCAAACTGCCAATGTTCCAACTCCTATGCTCAGCGATTCATAGAATTTATAAATTCAAATGCCCTTGAACTGACCCCACTAGAGGGGACAATATATTGGATTTAATAATCACAAATATGGGCGTCCATTGTACCACACCCGTTATCACTCCCTCCTTGGTCAGATCCGACCACAAACTGATAACCCTGGACATCTTCACCCCTCCACCTCCCCCAGTCAAAGAAACCATAGTCAAAAACCTTTCCAAAGCAAACTTCAAACTACTTGCATCCAAAGTGGAAAGTCTCACTATTCCCTTGCAGAAGGATAATGATATCCAGGATGCGGAATCCTACACCAAGGCACTCTATATGCATCTTCAGGATTGCATGGACCATGCTATCCCAAATAAAATCAAGACTCCTTGCTCAAGCAAGAAGAAACCAGTCTGGTGGACCCTGGCCATAAGCAAACTTTACAATAAAAGGAGGAGACTTATACAAAAAAGGCCAAATCTCAAGTAGAAAAATCAT
This sequence comes from Protopterus annectens, assembly GCF_019279795.1. NCBI lineage: Eukaryota > Metazoa > Chordata > Ceratodontiformes > Protopteridae > Protopterus > Protopterus annectens. The sequence goes on from NC_056739.1 coordinate 535,741,612, forward strand.
CCCTGATCAGCATTAGTAAGAAATTGAGGGCCCTCATCAAGTCAACTAAAGCTAATTTTGAAAAGAAAGTTGCCAAGGATGCCAAGGATAACCATAAGGCCTTCTATGGCTACATCAAAAACCTAAATGGCAACGCTCAGGTCTGTTCTGAGCTAGTACAAAATGGAACAAAATACACTGACCCTTCTGACATTGGCAACATCTTGGCTGACAGGTTCAGTGCAAATCCCCCCCTCCCCCCACCACCACCTACAGGGCCTATTACCATTCCAGGGGATTGTGTAAGTCCAATTATTACTGATATGTTGGTTAACAAGGCTCTATCTAAAGCTAAAAACACTGCCTCCATGGGACCAGATGGTGTCTCAGGCTGTGTCATACGTGAGCTCCAAAAGGAATTAACCCCGCATCTTAATACCCTGTTCAGTCTCTGCCTCTCCACAGGATATGTGCTCATAGAATGGCGCAGGGCATCGGTGGTCCCACTACACAAGGGTGGGGCCACAACTGACCCTGGGATCTACCGACCAATAAGCCTGACCAGTCTGATCTGTAAGGCTATGGAGCGAATCATTATGGAACTCATAAATGGAGAGATTGGGAACCTCCAGTCGCTGGACCACACACAGTTCAGCTTCGTCAAGGGCAGATCATGCCTCCTGAGCCTGGTGGATTTCTTTGAAACAGTTACTCAGGCTATAGATAAGGGAAAGGAGATACACACGGCTTACCTTGACCTTGCTAAAGCATTTGACACCATTCCCCATTCAGATATTATTGATAAGCTCACCAGCCTGGGCATAAACCCTTATGTCACAAGATGGATCACAAACTGGCTCTCAGACAGATCCTATAAAGTAAGAGTAGCGGGATCCATGTCCGAATCCAGACCAGTAATGAGTGGTGTGCCTCAGGGCTCTGTCCTGCGGCCCCTCCTGTTTGGCATATACTTCTCAGAAGTACAGGCAAGCACGGAATGGCTGTGGCTGACTAAGTTTGCAGACGACTGCAAACTGGGTGCTATAATAGAGTCTCGGCCAACATGGAGATCCTCCAGAAGGGCCTAAATGAGACTGATACATGGTGTCAAAGCTAAGATCTCAAGCTAAATGCAAAAAAATGCGTAGTAATCCCCTTTGGAAAAAACAGAGTACCCGCAAACTACAACATAGGAGGTAATCCCCTGAAATCTGAAGAAGAAATAAGGGATCTAGGGACCCAAGTAGATAGTCAGCTTTCCTTTGATAACCATGTTGCCAAAGTGGTTAGAAAATCCTTCTATGTGGCCCATCTGATCACAAAAGGGTTCGCATCAAGATCTAAGGATGTAATGGTGCCCCTCTACTCTTCCCTCATCAGACCCATTATTGCGTACAATGCACCAATTGGAATGTACCGGGTTAGACATCTCCAGCAGCTGGAGAGACCACAGAGGTATCTAACCAAGAGGATTACTGGCCTCAAACAGTTGTCCTATGCAGCATGATTGAAAAAGCTAAGACTGTTCTCTGTTGCATACCGCTTTCTCAGAGCCATGTCCAACCCAGAATTGTTGAACATGCTCCATCTTAGCAAAACCAAATCTACTTGAGCTACACACTCTAGGGATATAAACCTCAACACACTAATGAATAGAACATGCTGGAGGGATAGATTCCCTTTGCAGACACTTCCCTTACTATGGAACAGGGTCCCGATCTACATAAGACAGAGCCCCTCACTATCACTCTTCAAGAGGAACCTTGATGAGTGGATGGGTAACACAAAGTTCACAGCGGGGATCACACCAACAGCACTACTAGATAGGGGCCAAGGGTACTAGCTGCTAGTACAAGGGTCTAGGGAACTACTAAAGGGGTGGTGAATACCGCACAATGTAGCTGGGCTAATATATGCCTTCAGGCAGATAGCCCAGTACCAACCTATGAAGTTATGAACCTATAAGAGTAGTTTCAAGATGAATGATGTATTTTTTTGGAAACAAGTAGATGTTCTCCTTAAAACGGGGAAATGATATGATATGCTGCAAGTGGATTTACCTCATTCTGCACCCTTCATTCTTCTTATGCCAGCCATGGATGTCTTAAATGCCACCTGCAATAATCCTGACCCTCAGTCTTCAGTTCCAAAAAGAGGCATAACGCTTATTAATACCATCCCTACCCCTGCTGATAAGCAGATAAGGTATTATGCAGATTTCATAAGAGAATTTCCTTCTTCTTGTCTATTCTGTCAGGTGTCGACAGCATATGGAATTGTTCTGCCACTCTTCCTTCAGAAGGTAGGTCCAATCGGAATCCCACAATTTGTAACCTATTTCATGCATCTAAACATCTTTTGAAGAGTGTGTATAACTTTGCAGATAATGTGTCTCGGGACACTACTACTGCTACTGTTTTGAGAAAATATGCCTGGAAATGTACTCAAAAGTTTTCAGATGATGTAAAGTCTGACCCCAGGATTCAATAAAGTCTATTTAGGCTCTATATGGAGCCTACACAGACTTTATTGTATCCATGTACACGGCCACAGTTCCCCCTCCACAGCATGCCATACATATTAATTACGGTGCACACCTAAGGGAGGTCATAGCAACATGGATATTGAATGAGTGTAAGACTGACAGCACAGCCACATACCTTTCAGCCCATTAACCTTGATCAAAAGGTGTGCAAGACATTTTATTTCATTAAATTGTTTGTTTGTTTTTTTACGTTTATGTGCTTGTTTGTGAGGTGTGGCATATTTCTTAGTTATGCTTAGCTTTGCACACATATACACCAGACATCTGCTAGATATCTAAAAATAGAAACTGGATGCATTCAGTTTTAATATTTTTTTTACATGTGCTTGTTTGCACAATGCAGAGCTTTGCTTAGCTAGGCATAGTGAGGTGTACTTAAGCATTACACATCCGCTAGACTGCTAATAATAGAAACTGGATGCATTCAATTTTAATATTTTTTTTTACATGTGCTAGTTTGTGTGATGTGGTGTGTTGCCTAGCTAAGCATAGTCTGGCATACTTAAGCATTATACATCTGCTAGACAGCTAAAAATAGAAACTGAATGCATTCAGTCATTGTAGTTCTGGAGTTCTCTTCAGTATCCCACTGGCTAGATAGGTTGAGTCATGACCTACAGTGTCGTAGGTCCTGAGTTCAAATCCTGGGCAGTAATGCTTTTTACATAAAGTGACTGAAACATTGGTTGATGTTAAATTAAATAATTGTTACATTTAGAAAAGCTGTGTAATGTTAAGCAGAGCTTAAACATGGTCAATGGTCAACACCAGTTTGTGCGTTGCTAACCTTCATTTAAACATGCTTTGTGTGAGTTTGCACAATACAAAGCAACACAGTGCATTATTGAAAGTTGCAGTATGATGTGCAAGGGCAGGAATGCAGCCTATTGAAAGGCCAATACATGGGAATTTCACATTTTTCCTTGGAGCCTGACCTGGACTGTGGGTATGGTCATTGGTGAAGGAATGCACGTTAGGGCACAAAGGTGGGGGTGTACAGGAGTCCAGGATTTTCATTGGATTCCTGGTACAACACCATGGACCCTGGCTGTTGCAGGGTGACTACCAGGGCTCAGAGTGTAAGTCTGAGGCCTGGGATAGTTGGGCAGAGACCTAACCAGGGTAAATGGTATCCCCCTTGCTGGTGAGCAGTGTCATCACTACTATGACGACGTGTATTGTAGGAAGAGGGGAACCTTGAACACCTGGATCCAAGTGTCAAGGGATAGGCACATCCCACAGAAATGTAAGCATGTTTTCCAGTAATTTATAAATATACAAGCTGAATCTTTGCAAAACTGGCATGCACAATGCTTTCCTTTTCTTACCGCAGCTGCAGAAGAGAGAGCTTATAATATCTAGTCCCATGCAAGACATTTGGCCAGGTTGAGGCAAGTGCTTGGTATGTAAGAAAATCAATAAAGTAATAACTTAATGAATAACTTAATAATACAATAAAGTAATTATAGATATTGCAGTCTTAACAGTCATGTATGAAATACCTGGGACATAATACATTCTTATTAATGTGTCAGTGCATATCTGAACTGGAAAAGCAAGTTAAAGCAAGTAAGCATGCAGCACAGTGTAGCATAGCTTCCAACCATCAGTTAGTGTCGTGGTCTTCTCAGATTAAGAGTCAGTGTTGTGGTCTGCTCACTGGCTGAAATATGCTGTAGATTGCACTCAATAAATCAACAGGGTAAACGGGTAAGTTAACAGATGTCTTAGACATCTATCCATGTGTGTGAAAATGCCAGATTTGAAGCAACATTAATCAATAAGATGTAAAACAAGATGATGCTCTGATAATTAATATTTTCAAATAAAATGTTCAATATTCCTGTAGTCACTGCATGTGGGTTCTAATCCGACACGAGCCAACTGAGAAATGTACAGTAATCAATAATGTTTCAGCATTTGTCATAATTAAATGCTGTGCAATACCCAGATTAAGTCAATGTTGTGTTCTGCTCATTTTGTCTGATATATGCTGTAGGTTGCAATCAATAAATGAATAGATTCAATGTGTAAGGTAACAGAATTCCTACACAGCTATGCATGTGTGTAAATTCAAGATTTGACACAACATAAATCAATAAAAGTTTAAAAGATGATGGTGGCCTGACAATTTATTTTTTAAAATAAAATGTTCAGTATTCCTGTAGTCACTGCATGTTGGTTCTAATCCCACACCAGCACACTGAGAAGTGTCCAGCTGTCTAGTGTATTCAGTGTATGCAAACATACCACTTAACTGTCATAATTTTTTCAGACTATAATGAATATTGCCCCATATGTCTAGTCCTCTGATTTGCAGATACATGACATCACTTGAAAAGCAATATAATGGCAAATCTGTTATCAGAACACTGCAGCTATTGTATGAAAACACATTTTACCCTGTTGTTGTATCTTTGTACCACCATTATGTATGGCTTGGCCCATAATGTCCCATGCTAAGAGGTTGAGAGCTATGTATGTGGAACATCCTATATACAATATAAGCAGTCATTGTTCTTACAAGTGAAATCTAACATTCTCGAAGTATGTAGTAGTAGTCTGTGTAGTTATATTATCCATGAAGTGACTAATGTTCTTTTTTCTCTTATCCCACCCCTTCTCTTCTTTTATTTATTAAATATATTTATCATTTGATATCTTCATATTATTTGTAATTATCTCTTATGTTGGCCTTAAGTATAATTTAATATTGCTTTGCTGTTAAAAAACTTTCATTTACATTATTTATTGTTGTGTTCCTTGTTATATTATTTTCAATTTGTTTGCAATACTCATTATTGTTTTCTCCTATGTTATTATTTACATTTGTTTTGGTTATGTTTGTTTGTCCTTATGTTTATATTTCATTTACCACAGTGTAACAAGGAAGGCCAGTTCCTGGTGATCCACCTACATTGGCTCCCCTAGCCAAGGCACTGGGGCCCAGCATGTCTGGGCCACAGCCTGGTGGTGCCCCCTCTGCTGCCCCTGCACTACCTGCTCTATCTGGTAGTTCCACTGCACAGGCTGTGGGGTTGTCCCCTCTCTGGGAGTGCAGGTGAAGGGGGGTTATTTTGACACCTAAAGCCAACTACTAGGCATTGCACAAAACAGTTGGTGCCCGCCTACGCTGGATGCAGAGCATGCAGTCCATCCTGGTGGAGCCGTCTCGCCCCATCCACCAGCATCGAACACTGCCTCCACCGGAGCAGTGAAGTCGCAGTGCTGACTGTCCCATGGATGAGGATGTGAGTCACACTGCTACTGTGTCTGATGTCCATGGGACTGGGATTCCACAGCACTGTCCCTAACCAAGGTGTTCACCCCCCTCTTGTGTCACACACCAATCCTGTCTGCTGCCTTGTCTGTCTACAAAAACTTCCTCACCTTCCCAACTTAACTTCCCCAGACATATATTTGTCCCCTTTCCCAATATTCCACTCTCTTTCCATAAAAAAAAACAAAAAAACAAAAAAGAGCACCTGTCCACCAAAATAAAAAATATCGTCCCATACATAGCTCTCCATCTGCACACGTGTCCACTGGACACAATTTGGTCCAATTGATTTGACAATGCACTTGTGTTGTCATCACCCTTCTCTCTGGGGGTGATAGACATTGTGCTAAAAAAATGTTAAACTGCACAGTTGTTGCTGTTAAAGAAATGGATAGCTATGTTTCTTTCCTTCAGCCATCCTGCACATACCTACCTGCCTTTCACTATGTTTTTCCCTCTGTTTACATCCCATTTCACCATTGTCCTATCTCACCAAATTTTCTCTTCTTTTAAAAAGTTTTGTGCAGTACTAAATGGTGGTATACTGATATGTGTATTTAAAAGCATAATGATCACATTCAAAAAGTACACTTGCACCCTATTTTGGGCCGAGTAATATTGCACCTGAAGTTGAGTGCATCAGCCCGCCAAGCCACACAGCCAGTTAATTAGTACAGATGTTTTAAGCAAAACATAGTAATTGTCATTTTCTTAGCATTAAGCATGTTCATGCAATGCTGCACATCATGCCACATTGTGCAAATCTGCTTAAAGTTTAATGGAAAAATAGGAGATTTACTGGACTCTGGTAGAGAAATACATCAATATAAAGACATACACATAATGATAGATGCAAGTGAGATATGTAACAGCAGGTGAGTGTTCTGTTATATCTACAACATGTAAAAATACACCTGCTAAAATATTAATGGAAATACATGAGTTTAACTAGGACTCTGGTAGAGAAATACATCACTACAAAGCCATACACATAATAATAGATGTAAGTAAGGTGTGTAACAGCAGGTAAGTGTGCAATTATATCTTCAACATTTAAAAATACACCTAGTATAGTGATGACTCAGTAGCTCAATCTGTTAAATCTTTTGAAAACATTAATTTTTGGTCCACATGGTCCTGGGTTCAAATACAGCTGTGTCTAGCATTCAAAATACATGTATGTGTATATCACCAGTATAAATTCTGACATGTATGACTGTCTCATCACCGATTTATTCACCCAAAGCAGTACAGATTGAATGTCTGCTTCTAAATAATGGAAGTCAAAGGCCTACAGATAGGACCACATCTAAACTATTCCAATTACAACAATAGAAAGTGCATGTAATGTCAGGTCATGCATTAGTATGAATTCCCAGAGGATTTTGAAGTATTTAATTCAAACGAGGCCCAGTAATATCAGACTGCAGCCCACAATGATTTGCTAGTGTTATTACAGACAGCCACAGCTGCACAAGTAATATACATATATGGAAGTCATGCTAGAAGCAAGGGTTGATAGCACACACATTCCAGATGACTACCATGCAATGATGGATAACTTGGCAGTTATCCAATTGGTTGACATAATGGTTAATGTACACACCAAGCATGCTGCCTTTTACTCTGTTAATGATACCTTTGGTTAACATGCTTACCTTAAACACATACCTTAATTTCCAGTGGGATGGGTTCCCTCAATCAGGCTTTGGCTGTGCACCAAGCCTGTCACATGTCCCACCGTTACTCTTAAGCATTGTTGTCCTGCACATTCTGCTGCCTCTCTTACTATGTCTGTTGCCTGCAGCAGCAGCTTCCGCCTGTAGCACACACATCTGTATGTAAAAAGTAGCTGCTGCTAACACTCTCTGTTTGCTGACAAAGTATCTTTACCGCAGTAATTTCCACCCCAACATATGAGAAAGGGGATGGAATCTACATTGAGCCCGTTTATCTTGTTGAGTAGTTGCATAGGATCGGCTTATTATAATGCAAATCAGCTGTGTTTGCTGCATGTAGCATTTCTGAACCACAGATTGGTTCAGAGGCAATCACCTGCTAATGAGAACCATCTTAAAAAGGCAAATTCATAGTTAGCTGAACCATTGCGTATGTAAGTTAGTTTGTATGGTTAGCTTGTTGACACAGTACTGCTGTAGCTGTATCTTTCAACAGAGGAGATAGGTAATAGATTTGATAGGTAATAAACCACATTCAGTATTTAGAAGGGGTAAGACCTTTAAAAATGATCTAGAATGTAATCAAGCCAAAGTTAATAAGTATCGGAAAAAAGTAGGTACTTACAAATGTGATTGTTGTAAGGAATGTAAGCTTGTTTCTAATAGTGAGTGTGTCATGGTGAACAACCAAAAAGTGAAACCCAATGGACACTTCAACTGTAACTGTAAAGGGGTGATTTATGTGCTTGGTGTAAGCTCTGTGATGCTTTCTCTGTGACTAAAATGCAGAGAAGATTAAAAGAAAGGATATACAAGCATAGTCTAGATCTGAGGAACAAAAATGGAAACAATGCCTTGTTCAAGCGTATTGATACGTTTTCTTTACATAGTTTTTATTTTTCTATTGTTGAAAAGGTGGACATGGACCTAAGGTGGGGAGTGTGGGTTGACTTGCTTGAATTTAGATAACTGATATAGCAAATTGAATTAAATGCTTGTGTTTCACCTGGTCTAAATGAACATTTATCTATTAGCAGTGTGTTGTGACTCTGTTCTTATGAGGTTTAAAAAGCCTTAAAGTTTTTATTTTTGCATATTTTTTTGCATTCTCAATTTTGATGATGTTTTTATATATGAATATTTAATGGATTGTATATTATGATTGGCATTTATTTCTCTTTTAACCAATAACAGAATGTGGGTTGGATAAGGGTGGTGTTAGAGTAGTTTATGATGATTGGTTTGATTTACTTATTTAATCACCAATTAGTGAATTTTCATTGGTGGTTTATAACACATGACCTCATTTGTGGATTTTTAAATGGCTTGTTTCATTATTTGATTCATTCTGTAGAAGTCTATTGGTATATTCTGACAAAAATCGCTTAATAAAGAATACAATTTAATCATGGATTTGTTTACTCTACTGTTAGCAGTTTTATTTTTGTCAGTTTTGTGCTCAGTTATTTAGATTTTTGTAGTTGTGATGTCTTTGCCATCTCGCGAAGAAGAGATTGCTTCATGGCTGCCTTGTTTTTTGGGTGATTTAACTGAGAACCTGGGTCAGAGGCAGAGATAATTTGAATGTTTCACACTATAGATGTTCATCGTGTTTCACTGTTGCAGTCATCACTGTAGGGTTCTTCCTGCCGGCAGGCAGCCCTCGGTCGGCCAGAATTCCAAAGTCTGGGTCCGGCATCAGCTGCTCACTCATGCTCCCTGACGTCAGAGCGCCAGGAGTACAAAGCTGCCAGCCGACGCCATGTTCTCCAGTCTTTCTTGCCGTGCGGTGGAAGTAGTTCGCAAGTGCCGGTCGGCTGACTCCTGATATTTTTTCGTGCTTCAGTCCGAAGACTTGCTTCTTCTTCACAAAGCTAAGTACCCCGTTGGGGAAACTTTTTTCTTGCTCCGGTCCAATGTCAGAAAAAGTTAATAATTGCATTTCTTGTGGGAAGCAAATACCTCATAAGGATTTCCACTCTTACTGTATTCCTTGTTTAGGCCGTGACCACAACGTAGCTAGTTGTCGGTTTTGTGCTAGATTTAACCAATGTACTATTAAGCGGAGGTACAATTTTGCTTTTCACTACTTTGGCAGGCGATTTAATTATAAAATGTCGTCGGACACACTTCCGACTACTGGAGTTCACAAATGACGCAAGGATAAGGGCAGGCCTCCGAGGTCCAAATCAGACGACGTTTTACAAGCAGAGCCAGCTACAGGTTCGGCCGCCATCAGTGAGATGCTTTTGCAGCCCCTGTCATCGGCCATTTCAGAACCGATTGCCAAAACGGACTCCCACGAGGAGCCAACTAGGCCTTTGAGTACTCCAGCTGCAGGACCTTCAGACAATGCTCCCTCAGATGGGTTCGGAGCCGCTGTGCAGGTACCGGCTTCTGAGGGGGGTTTCAGGCCTACTCAGCTTCTGATAAAGGCAAAGCCAAAGACAAAGGCAAAGAATCCTTCTAAATCTAAGACACCAGCCCGGGCCTCTTCTGAACTGGGACCCAAATCTCAGAAACAGCTACTTAAAATGGTGGAGGACTTACTAACCATGATTAGGGGTTCACATCCCCCTCCAGACAAAAGGCCAAGGCAAGAATTGGATTATGAATCCTCTGATCAGGCATCTATTTCTTCAGTATATTCCTCTGAACAGGAATATCCTTTCCCTCCTTATGAGGATTCTGATGCTGAGGAATCCATTCCATCAGCTTCTCCTGCTGAGGATTTTTCTTTTGGAGAAACTTTACATGACATGAGGGAACATTTTCACTGGGAAGGACAGGAGTACTCTGAATCTAAGAAAAGGCTTAGGGATTTCTTTCTTCTTCCCTAACATAGACCCCTGGCTATTCCTCCTATTTTGGATATTGTCAATGATGCCTTTTCAGAGGCTAATTTAACTCCTGACTCCTTTCCTCCAGCCCCTGCTAAGCCTGACAGATATTACAAGGTCCCTGACTCCCACCAGTTCCTTTACAAAAATCCTACTGCTGATCCAGAAATCATTTCTCAGGGTCCTAAGGGTGTTAAGGCCGCCTCTGCTAAAAACCCTATTCCGACAGATAAGGATTCTAGAGCTTTGGAGAGATGGGGCAAAAAAGTGTACACTTCTGCTACTTTATCCATTAGGGCTTTAAATTGTCAATTTCATATGCTAAAATATCAGCAATTACTGCTGTCTGTTATGAAACAAAAGCTAGGTACCATTTCTGCATGTGCAGATAATAAGGAATTACACGATTTGATGCATGCTACTGAGCAAGTGAGGAAGCATGGTTTACACTGTGGTTTTGATGCTTTGGAGGCTTCATGCAGGGCGGCTGCCACTGGCACAGTCATTAGAAGGCATGCTTGGTTAAAGGAACAAAACTTACCTGATCAAGTGAAAGCTAAGTTACTGGATGGTCCTGTTCATCATAATGTTTTGTTTGGGTCTAAGGCTGAAGAGGTGATAAAGAAAATGGAGGACAAGGCAAAATCCATGCAAACGGTTAAGGATTTCTTACAAGTTCAGCCCCCAAGATTTAGCAGAAATTGGCCAACTAAAAATTGGTCCTTTCCCAGCTCAGACAGGCCTTAGAGGGGTAGATATAGGCATTCCAGAGGGAGGACCCAAGCACAGACCTCTTACAGACCTAGACAGTGGAGTGCTTCCACCCCCAGGGGTGGAGAGGACAGACCTCAATCTTATAGAAAACAGGCTCAATGACTCCCCCTACATGGCTCCAGGAACTTCTCTCCTGGAAGCCCCTCTAGGAGGAAAACTCTCTCTTTTTCAACAAAATTGGACTTACATAACCCAAGACAAGTGGGTTCTGGATGTAGTTTCAAGAGGTTACAAATTCCACTTTCATACCTTGTCAAGACCAAATGGATGGCCAGACCTACCAAAACGCCAATGGGCAGAGGCATTAAACCAGGTGGGATCCCTCATGGCTATGAGGGCCATAGAACTGGTTCCACAATCAAGAGACGGAGCAAGGCTTTTGCTCAAGGCTCTTTCTAGTTCACAGAAAACAAAATTCATGGAGACCCATACTGGATCTGTCAGTCTTAAATACTTTTCTGGAGACACCAAAGTTCAAGATGCTTACTCTGCAGCAGCTCCTGCTAATGTTGAGCAAAAATGCATGGATGGTGACATTGGATTTAAAGGAGGCTTACCTACACATCCCTATCAGACAGGAGTGCAGAAAATACCTCAGGTTCAAGGCCGGCTCGAAACATTACCAATTCTCTGCGCTGCCCTTTGGCTTGTCTACTGCGCCCAGGGTCTTCACCAAGTGCCTGGCACCAGTAGTAGCTTATTGCAGACTCAAGGGAATTCAAATTTACCCTTATCTGGATGACTGCCTTATTCAAGCAGACAGCAAGGATGTCTTACTCCAGCACATGGAATTTGTTCAAAATCTACTCAAGTACCTGGGATTCACTGTGAACATAAAAAAGTCAAATTTGACACCCACACAAAAGATAACTTTTCTGGGTGCTCTTCTAAACACAACAACCCAGATGGCATTCCTGACATCTGAAAAACAACTACAGCTGGCTTCAACTTTCAAAACCTTGGCGTTAATGTCTCAGCTAACTGCAAGGGAATTCCTGCAGGCTTTGGGTTACATGGCCTCCTGCATCCTTCTCATACCAAATGCAAGACTACATATGAGAAAAATACAATGGTACCTAAAAAGTGTATGGTCCCAGCATTGCCACAGTCTAGACACACAGATTGCTGTCTTGCCTTGCCTACAAAAGGAATTCCATTGGTGGACCATGGCATGTCTTCACAACAAAGGGAAAGCCTTCAGTCTGCCTCCAGCCAGCCAAGTGTTAACCACGGATGCCGCAGATTACGCTTGGGGAAAAGCCTGCAAGGTTTTTGGACAGAGGATCAGAAGCACCTACATATCAATTTAAAAGAGATGTTAGCTGTACAGAATGCCCTATTGGCTTTCAGGGATCTTCTACAACCAGGACAACTACTGATATGGACAAACAACACCACAGTTATGTGGTACATAAACAAGCAAGGGGGTTCACACTCCTACCCCCTTTGCAGACTAGCCATGACTCTATGGAACACAGCTCTAGCTTGCAAAGTGGATCTATAAGCTCAGTTCCTGCCAGGGAAACAAAATATTCTGGCAGACAGCCTGTCAGACCCACACGAGTGGATGCTAGACACTCAAATATTCAAGATGATTACAGAAACCTGGGGCTGCCTGGACATAGATCTATTTGCATCCCCCCTCAACCACCAGTTACAGATTTTTTGCACAAGGACATTTCACAAACTAGCATGGAAAGTGGATGCACTTTCATTCAGTTGGAGAAACCTCTCGGGGTATGCCTTTCCTCCACTACCTCTTCTTCCACAGGTGATATTAAAGATCAAGCAGGACAAACCCAAGATGATTTTACTGGCCCCAAATTGGCCTCGTCAATTTTGGTACTCAACACTGATGAATCTATCCCAGGAGCCTCCTTGGATTTTACCTCAGATTCCAAATCTTTTGTCCCAACACCAGGGCAGGTTCTGCACTCTCATATCAAAACTTACAGCCTGGCAGCCTGGCGAATTCAGGGTCTATGATAATCCTACCCTTCCCGAACAGGTCATGGATGTCATCCTAGAAGCCAGATGGCCTAGCACTAGAAAATCTTATGCAGGTAAATGGAAGAGATTTTGCACCTGGATGCATGCTCAGAATTCAGATCCTCTCATTCCTAATATCCCACTGATTTTACTTTACCTGACAGACATGCTACATAAGGGTTTATCCTTCTCCTCCATAAAAATACATGCCTCAGCTATCTCTGCACATTACAATACAGATCCTCCAACCTTTTCACATCCACTTCTGAAACAATATCTCAGAGGAGCAAAGAATTTAAGGCCCCCTAGGACACCCCCCATACCTGCCTGGGACCTCAACTATGTTCTGGAAAAACTCACTCTGCCTCCTTTTGAGCCTGCTGCCACGTCTGATATTAAGTATTTATCATGGAAGACAGCTATCCTACTGGCTTTGACTTCAGCTAGGAGAGTCTCGGAGTTACAAGCACTCATGGCTGTGGAACCTTATATTATTTTTCACCAAGATAGGGTGTCTTTAAGGACTAATCCTACTGTCATGCCTAAAGTGGTTTCCAAAGTGGCTTTAAATCAAACTATTCACCTGCCAACTTTTTTCACTAATCCACAAAATAAGGGGGAAAGGATCTTGCATTCCTTGGATGTGCACAGGCAACTTTGTTTTTACCTGGACAGAACCAAGGATATCAGGAAAACACAGCAACTGTTTGTTTCTTATGCAACAAATTCCCAAGGCAAAGCTATTTCAAAACAGACCATTTCTAAATGGATTGCTCATGGAATCAGATTTTGTTACTCTCATCATGGAAAGCAAATCCCAGGAAAAATTAGGACTCACTCTACCAGAGCTGCTGCTACTTCAGCTGCCTTTCTCAGGGGAATACCTACCAAAGATATTTTGGAAGCTGCAACTTGGAGTTCAGTGCATACTTTCTCTAAGCACTACAATCTTCCTCTTTGCTCTAAGTCTAGGGCAGGCTTTGCTTCTGCAGTCTTGCAGGGCCTTCTAGCCTCCCCTTCTACTCTATAACCACCACACTTTATATCAGCTATGGGATTCAACCCTACAGTGATGACTGCAACAGTGAAACACGATGAACATAGTACAGTTGTGTACACTTACCATAAATGTAGATGTTCGAGTGTCTTCACCGTTGCAGTCTGGGTTACCCACCCTCCTGTCCCCTCTTATACTTTCATTAGTGTGGTTTCCTACTTCACCCTTCTTCTGAGGTGTATTTGCTACAGGGTATGGGGTTTGTTGTATGTTACATTTTTGTTTTACTATTAGCCTTCACTTTTGGGCACCTGACATCTGGGGCAAGAAAAACTGGAGAACATGGCGTCAGCTGGCAGCTTTGTACTCCTGGCACTCTGACGTCAGGGAGCATGAGTGAACAGCCGACACCGGACCCAGGCTTTGGGATTCTGGCCGACCGAGGGCTGCCTGTCAGCAGGAAGAACCCTACAGTGATGACTGCAACTGTGAAGACACTCAAACATCTACATTTATGGTAAGTGTACACAACTGTACTTTCCATTCAGCCAGGCCAAAGCAGCCTTAACCTTCTCATTAACCTTCCAAATCTTAATATAATGTCTATAGGTCCAATAATAACATCCATGAAGCTTCTACCCTTTTAAATTGGTTTGGTCAATCTATGAACTTTCAAGTTGACCAGGTAAGAGAACACGGCACCATAAAGCAGTCATTGAGAGATTCTGAAGCCAAGTTATTGAAATGTAGAAAGTTGCAAATTGAAAATGAATATTTTTGGAGAGCATAAAAGTAAAGAAGTTGCCGAAAGGGTTAAGGAGCTGGAAGTTTCTCAGTAGAATGGACACCAATACTGTTTTTTTATAAAGAACTGATGGATTTGTTTGACCAGTTTGGTTGCGAATTAATGGAGACCTTGATGAGACACAACCAAAAGTTTTTGTTCCCTTATTTGCAGGGATAGTTGATTTAAAATGTGTCATTATCTGTGATCTTTTATTTGAAAGACATCAGCAAGATTATATTAAAAACTTTTCAGATGTTCATAGGTTCATAGGTTCATAGGTAGGTACTAGCTATCTGCTCAAGGGCATTTACAAGCCTAGCCAGAGTGTGTCAGCTTTTGCCGTCCCATTAATTAATTAACTGAGCCTCTGTCAAGAAGAGCCAATGAAGTGATCCCAGGGTGTATTTTCTGTTATCCATTCACTTGTCAAGGTTTCTCTTGAAGAGTGTTAGTGAGGGGCTCTGCCTAATGTAGTTAGGAATTTTGTTCCAAAGCATGGGGAGTCTCTGTGACAGGAATCTATCCCTCCAGCATGTTATATTTATTGTTGTGGTGAGCTTTAGCTCACTAGAGCGAGTAGCTTGCAGTGACTTGGATTTCTTTAGGTGGAGCATGTCCATCAGTTCTGAGTTTTGTAAGTCAGGCAGAGATCACCTCTGAGTAAGAGATATGCCACTGAGTACAGCCAGAGTTTTTCCAGTCGGGCTGCATAGGACATATGCTTGAGGCCAGTCATCCTCTTGATGAGGTACTTTTGTGGTCTTTCCATCTGTTGGAAGTGTCTTGTGAGGTACATCCCAAATGGGGCATTGTACTCTATGATGGCTCTGATGCATGACGAGTAGAGGGGCACTATAACCTCTTTATTTCTAGATGCAAACCCTTTAGTAATTAGATGGGCTACATAGAAGGATTTCCTAACTACTTTGGCAATATGATTGTCAAAGGAGAGATTACTATCTACCTGGGTCCCCAGATCTCTTATGACCTCTTCTGTACTAGGGGGCTGCCATCTATGTGGTAATTCATTGGTGTCTTGTTTTTCCCAAAAGGGATGACTATGCATTTTTTGACATTTAGCTTAAGACCATGACTTTGACACCAGGTGTCCATCTCAGTAAGGCCCTTTTGGAGAATGTCCATGTCAGCCGGACAGTCAATTATGGCTCCCAGTTTGCAGTCATCAGCGAACTTGGTTAGCCATTGTCCTCCTGTGTTTGCCTGTACTTCTGAGAAGTATATGCCAAACAGTAAGGGTCTCAGGACCAAGCCTTGTGGGACACCACTTGTGACTGGTTTAGAGTCGGACCTGGAGCCCGCTATTCTTATCATGTGAGTTGTGTCTGTAAGCCAGTTGGCAATCCATCTCATGACGTAGTGGTTTATGTTCAGGCTGGTGAGTTTTTCTATAATTCCCGAGTGGGGAATGGTGCCAAAAGCCTTGGCGAGGTCAAGGTAGGCTGTGTGTACTACCTTCCCCTTATCTATGGCATTGATGACTGTCTCAAAGAAGTCAACCAGGTTTAGTAGGCATTATCTGCCCTTAACAAAGCCGAACTGGGTCGGGTCAAGTGTTTGGAGGTTCCCAATGTCATTGTTAATGAGTTCCATGATGATGTGCTCCATAGCCTTACAGACCAGGCTAGTCAGGGTTATGTGGCAATAGTTACCAGGGTCAGTTGTGGCCCCTCCTTTGTGGAGTGGAATAGCCGTTGCTGTACGCCATTCTATGGGTACGTAGCCTGAGGAGAGGCTGAGGTTGAACAGTGTGTTTAGGTGGGGGGGTTAGTTCATTCTGTAGTTTGTGCAAGAAGCAGCCTGGGAAACCATCTGGCCCCATTGATGCTGTGATTTTGGCTTTTGAAAGGGCTGTTTTCACCTGTGTGTCTGTGATTTCTGGGGCACTACACTTTTCTGGTATTGGTATGGGCCCTTTTGGGGGTAAAGTTTGCACATCTATCTGCCAGGATGTTGGCAATATCAGTAGGTTCAGTATATTGTGTGCTATTTTGCACTAGCTAAGAGCATATCTGCAAGTTGCCACTTAGATTCTTGACATAGCTAAAGAAGGCTTTGTGGTTATCTTTTGAATCTTTGGCTATTTCATTTTCTTCAAAGTTAGCCTTGGATGATTTTATGAGGGACCTTAGTTTCTTACTGATACTGATCAGGGATGTCTTTCCTTCTTGAGATTTTCTTTTTTCCTGAACTAGTTTCCACCTTCTATTGTATAGCCTGTTTATGGCAGGGGTCCACCCGACTGGTTTCCTTCTCTTAGGGCAGTGAGTCTTGGTTTTGCTAGGGATGGCATGATCCATGCGTCCTTGTAGGTGCTCATAGCGTGCATTTGTAAAGGTTCCTGCATCTTGGACACTGTTATCCTTTAGCGTGGGGGCTGTGAAACTTACCACCTCTGTCTTAAGTAAGGTGAAGTTTGCTATAGAAAAGTTTTTCACTGTGGTTTCCTTGGTTGAGGGTGGTGGTGTGTTGTGGACATCCAGAGTGATTAGTTTATAGTCTGATCTAATCAGTGATGGGTTGACCTCCGGTGCAGAACTCCTGTCACCCATGTTGGTGATGACCAAGTCAAATATGTTTTCACCTCTGGTAGGGGAGTTTACCAGCTGATCCAGGGCATTTGAGTTGATAAATTCCAGGAAGCGCTGGACCTGGGAGTTTGTACTTGAGTAGTTTTCCCAGTTAATGGTAGGGTAATTGAAATCATCCAATATCAGGGTGTTCAGTAGGACCTTCATGTTTTCCAGTGCCTCCAGAAAGGTGGAGTGGTGGTCCTGGGTCATGGAGGGTGATCTGCAGCAGGCCACAATTTGCATTGCAGATTTGCCCAATGTTAGTTGCACATGGATGATCTCAGAGGTATCATGCTGTGACCTGGAGGTGTAGGTATCCTTGATGAATATGGATACACTCCCTCCTTTTGTGTTTTGGTCCATGTACTGTGGCCGAAATGTGTGGTATGATTTGTTGCCTGGTAGAGAGACACACAGATGTCAACGTTCTCCACACTGAGGAGTGCTTCGAGCATGTGCATTTTGAGATTTAAACTCCTGGCGTTGAGTAGCATAACCCTCATTTTTTTATTTGTGCTGTTTACGGAGGTAGATTTGACTTTTGAGCCTTGCCTAAAAAAGGCACTATAGGGGCAGCAAGAGCCTTGGCCAGTATTCAAAAGCCTAGGAGTGACAGGTGCAAGCCATCTCTTGTGAAGCAACAAGGCTTGTTGAGCATGTTGTCCCAGGCTGACAGACACTGCACACTCTTTGAATGAAACCAGAAGCTTAGCCAATTGTTGAAATTGACCATTTTTTTTAATACTGCGGTATCATTCTTGATGAGGGCAGGATGCTACTCAGAGTCAGGGTTATATCCACCTGGGTTACATGATCAGAGAGCTCTTCCATGTCTCTTTTCATGTAGTCCAGGGAGGTATGTCTCAAGTCATTCACACCAACATGAACAATGACAGAATCATATTTGTACTTGTTCTGGAGTGACCTGAGTGCTTGTGTTAAGTGGCAGATTCTGGCTCCCGACAGGCAGCTAACAGTAACCTTCGCCTTGTCCAGCCTAGTGAGTGGGATGTCAGTGTGTCTGACTATAGAGTCGCCTATTACTAGTGTGCCAGGTATGTTATTTCGTCTTAAGAGCTGTGATTATGCGGCACACTGATTTTGTGTTTTATGTGTTGTCTGGTTTGTGACGGGAGGTGCAGTTTTTTTGGGTGTCTGCTTTGGAGGTCTCTGATGCTTTTGCAGGTTTTTATTTAGAGCCTCCGAGTATGATTTTGTGTATTTATGTGTATTTTTTGCCAGTGCTGGTTTAGTATGTCTATGTGAGGTTGGAGGTGTGGTGCAAGTGTTAACTTTCTCCTTATGACTGCCTGTTCCAGTCTTGGGTGGAGAGATCTAAGCCTCCAATTTAGCTATATAATTGCATCTCTTGCATATGTTATGTTTTGTGGTAGGAGGAGAGGGTTGTCTGCACACATGAGGCAGTTGTAACACTGCCTAAGGATACCCAGGTTCACCAGCTGGACTGGAGAGTATACCTGAAATTGCTATTTGGTCATGCCTGAATAGTAGGGTGAGCTGCTTAGTCACTTGGTTGGTGAGGTGTGAATAATGAGCCTTGCCTTGCTGGGCAATCAAGTATCGGGGTATATTAGTGATTGCTATTAGGTCTGAGCAAGTTCTGGACTGTAAGATGCTTTTTAAGTGCTTAGGTTGAGAGTTAGACTACTTTCAAGGGAGAAACTGAAGATGAGACTTGGTGGAGCCAGGAATAATTTAGCTCTAGCTAACCAGCACTGCCCAGATGTACAAAACTGTACAAACGTGTTTTTTTACTGCAGGGAAATGAAAGAGATACAAATTAGCCCAAAATGGCCTATAAACTACTAACTTCTGGGCTGGAACCACTCCTCCAGGGACAGATGGCTGCTCAAACCTCCCTCTCTCACAGGTGAACAGAGAAACCTCCTTCTATCCAAGTCAGATATTGGCAACTCAGAAACTTGTAACACAGCCCTGAATTCAGCACTAGCCTAAAAATTGGACTATACTAGCTTAGAAAGGTGGGAAACAAGGACATTTTTTTTTGAAAAGATAAGGCAAAAACAGTAAAAAATACACTTAAAACAGCTTTAAATGACTACAAACAGTAGAAAATACACTTAAAACAGTTTTAGATGACTTCAAGCAACCAGAAAAGGCTTTTAAACAAATTAACCAATTAACCAGTAAAAAAATCAGAAAACTGAGCCCTGTTCCTGTAGTCTTCAGTCAGACAAGTTCTAACTGTGCACTCCTGCCACTGGGGTGCAGGGGGACCTTCTCCAAAGAAAAGGCATGGATTAGTGCTCAAGTTATACAAACAAAGCTAGATTCAGCAGGCCTGAATCTAGTTTATGCGACAGCAAACAAGGCACACCAATTTCAGTAAAAAACAGTTCAAATATGCAGGCACTATAAGCCTCTAACCAGAAATTCCAAGCTGAAAAGGATAGAGTCCAGCCTCTCCTCCCACAAGAGTGCAGACCACAAACCTTCTTAATATAAAATGACTGGCCTGAAGCCCAAGTACTTAAACCAGAACTAATACACTTTTAGAATAACAGACACTGAGCCTTCAATCAGCAGCTCCCAACTTAGAAGGATGTAAGCTACCTGTCCTGCCACAACAGTGCAGACCACAAACCTTCTTAATGTAAAACAACTGGTCTGAAGCCCAAGTGCTTAAATCAAAAGGCTTAGAATGATAGTTACACCAAGCAGTAATAAATACAATTGAGTACTTTTAAGATGATGCAAAAGCAAAATAAAGTAATAAAGTAGGAAGAAACACAAATACAGTAAAAGCAGATGAATAAAGTGCAATTTTTTTTTAGTGAGCAAATAAGATGGGCCCAGGAGGAGTATCCAAATGCAAATTTACAAGAGGGACGGGCGGTTTCAAAGCCAAAAAGATTAACACCAAAACAAAAGCAGGGAGGGTGGGTGGGTGGGGAACTAACTAAAAAAACAGAGCCACAACTTCCAGCTAGATAGTATTCAATGCAACACAAATAAATCAATTTAAATGCTGTATTATTTGAAGAAAGTGCAGATAAAGAGTTACTTAAATTCACGTATCCATCCAGTTGATTGCAGGTAGGTCTTAGCCAGCCAAAGCTCAGAGTTTAAGCAGAAAATAATCCAAAATGTGCCACTTATATAAGGCAGAAACCGAATATCAATGAAGTGAAACTACCCCCACTTATCACTGGCTATGTAGGAATTCTAACAAGCACTAAATTCTAATAAGCATTAACTGAAAAAACAGAGCCACAACTTCCAGCTAGATAGTATTCAATGCAGCACAAGTAAATCAATTTAAATTCTGTATTATTTGAAAAAAGTGCAGATAAAGATTAACATAGATTCACCTATACATCCAGTTGATTACAGGTAGGTCTTAGTCAGCCAAAACTCAGAGTTTAAGCAGAAAATAATCCAAAATGTACCACATATATAAGGCAGAAACCGAATATCAATGAAGTGAAACTAACCTCTCTTATCACTGGCTATACAGGAATTCTAACAAGCACTAAATTCTAACAAGCATTAACTGAAAAAACAGAGCCACAACTTCCAGCTAGATAGTATTCAATGCAACACAAATAAATCAATTTAAATGCTTTATTATTTGAAAAAAGTGCAGATAAAGATTTACTTAAATTCACTTATACGTTCAGTTGATTGCAGGTAGATCTTAGCCAGCCAAAGCTCAGAGTTTGAAAGAGTTGAAAAGGCAGCATCAGATATTAAAGTCAGAAAGCAGAAAAATTTTGAGATGGATAGGGTTAAATATTCTAAGGAACAAGCCTATCCAGTGCCCAACTCTGGTAACAACATAAGGGACAAGCCTATCCAGTACCTAACTTTGGTAACAACAAGCACATAGGGGAACAATTGGAGGATTCCTCAAATTTTGAGGCTATAAGGAATACAGATAACTCCTCAGCCCCTCCCACTGCAGCCCCTTTAGGAGGGAATTCACTGAGAAGGTCCAAGAGTTTAATGAATCGCATAGTTCTGTTGGGTCTATATTAAATCAGGGAACACTGATTTATCAACCCTTTAAAAGCGAAAGCTAACAATCTCGAAGACACAGAACAGTGATTTTTTTCCCAAAGAAAAAAAACTCTGTTCCACAAAAAAAAAAAAAAAGTTCAAAACACAAAATAACGTGGGGGGCTTTGTCCACCATACCCCTCCTACTTAAATATACCAACTCTGAGCTCATACCACAGTGGCGGAAATGGCAAAGTCCCAAAAATGGCCCAGCAATTTTCGCTGTTCCGTGTCTTCGGGACTGTCAGCTTTTGCTTTTAAAGGGTCGATAAATCAGCGTTCTCTATTTTAAGCATTCTCTGATTTAATATAGATTCGATCTGTCAGCAGCCAATCAGACCGTCCAAGAGGGAGCTCAATCCAACAGCATTGTCACAACACCAAGAGGCAGAACCAGAGAATGAGGAATTGACTTTTACTGCACGTATCTTGGATGACATCTCACTGAATTCTGAGGAATTACACTTGACCGTCATTACTAATACAAAAGGTGATTTCAAACTCTATAACTTTTCTGACTGCAATTTTTCAAGCAATTTAGTTGAGCTACTAAGCAAAGGGTTTAGCGTTGTGCCAACCTCCCGTTCCTGTATTTATGAATTAATCATTGATTTAAAGACATATTTGTGGAAGTTAAATTTCAGGCTCATTTTTAACAATGACAGTATTGATTATACCCCCAATTCCCTAAACAGGAAGAGTTTGTTCAATCCATCATTCCCTTTATGTTTGACAATTTTTGAGAAGCTCTATGAATTTGATTTCAGAGCTTTGCTTTCTGGGTGTGCTGAATTTATAGACAGTAATCTAACATGTTCAGAAAATACACTTTTAAAACAATTGTGGCAGAACAAGAGCTTGCAGGTTATGAAGCTCGATAAAGGCAGGGATTATTATCATGGCCAAAATGGACTATGTTAATAAGATGAATCTGTACCTGTTGGATAGTGACCTTTATGAGGAGTCATCATTGAAAAGTGTTCATATATCTTAAAGAAAGGTTGATTTATTGATAAAAGATCTGTTTGACCAGGGGCAAATTACTTATGAGGTTTTATATCTTTTGAATTCTAAATTTCCTGTAGTGCCATCAATTTTTGGCATACCAAAGATACACAAGGACCTGAATGACTCCCCTCTAAGGCCTATAGTCAATGCTAGTAAATCAAAGACTCAACCCCTTGCTAGATTTGTGGACATTACCCTCAAGAAGTATGCTGCCATGGCGGTGCAATGGTTAGCGTTGTTGCGTCACAGCAAGAGGTTCTCCCATTCGATTCTCGGCTGGAGCGCCTTCTCTGTGGAGTCTGCATATTCTCCCCATGGTCGAGTAAAGTTAAAGACATGCAGGTAGGTGCGAGCATGAATGGGTGAGCCTTCGTTAAAGGTTGGGTGTCGGGCTGGCAACTCGGCACCGTAAAATCCATTGCCAATCATGAGTGGACCGGAGTTCCGCTGTGGCGACCCCTAACCGGGAAAAGCCAAAAGACCCTCAAGAAGTATGTGTGTTTCTGTAAACATTTATGCACTGATTCCTGGAATTTTTTTGAGTAAACTTTGCGAAGTGATTTTTGGTGATGACATTATTTTTTTGACTGTAGATGTGAGTTTTTTTCATGTGATTCCCATGATGTTGGTATCGAATGGTTTCATGAATTTTTGGTAGATTTAAAAAGTTCCAGGAATGAGGATATCAACATGTTATGTGACTTTATGGAAATCATTTTGAGGAACAACTTTCTTTATTTTGAAGGGCAACATTTTTTACAGAAGCAAGGAGTGGCAATTGGAACAGCTTGCACCCCCATTTTTGCCAACATCATTATGTTACAATGGGAAAAGAAATGCAATTTTCCTCTTCATCCTGAGCCTTGAAAACTCTATGTCAGATATTTCAATGATATTTTTATCCTTTGGAACAAAAGTCTTTCTGACATACAGGATTTTGTAGCAGACCTCAAAAATTCAACATCTTTTCTCAAATTTAAATACAACTACAGTGAGTCAAAAATTAACTGTTTGGATGTGGAGATTGTCAAAGATTCCGTGAACAGACATTTTGTAACATCTATAGGAAGCCTACCTATTCTAATAGTTTATTCCATTACACTTGTTGTCACTCGGAGCACAAGAAAAAGGGGGATAGTTAGACTGCAATATGTCTGACTCACAAGAATGGTCTCTGATGTCAAGGAATTATTCAAACAATGTGATATTCTGGAAACTATGCTTTATTCTAGAGGGTATTTAAAGCAGACAGTTCAAAATATTAGGGATGAGGTTATATTTAAAAGACAACAAGGAAACTATTTTGAAGCTGAAACGCACTCTACCTGTAACCCCCTGGTTAAGAATTACATGCATTCCTTTGTCACCAAGTTTAATATTGATCACAAGAATATCTATGATATTCTTAAAAATAATTGTTGGATTTTTGCCTGTTTTGAGGGGGTTACAGATTTGATAGGCAATAGACTGCACTTAGTATTTACAAGGGGGAAGACCTTTAAAAATTATCTAGGTGGTATTCAGGCCAAAGTTAATAAGTATCAGAAAAAAGTAGGTACTTACAAATGTGGTTGTCATAAGGAATGTAAATTTGTTTCTAACAGTGAGTGTGTCATGGTCAACAACAAAAAATTAAACCTAATGGACACTTCAACTGTAATGCTAAAGTGGTGATTTATGCTTTGTATGTGCAAAATATGCAGAGAAAATTAAAAGAAAGATATAATAGCATAGTCTAGATCTGAGGAACAAGAATGGAAACAATGCCTTGTTCAAGAATATTGCTAAGTTCTCTTTACATGGTTTTTATTTTTGTTGTTGTTGAAGGGGTGGATGTGTCAAGTCAAAGTCGTCAAGTCAAGTCAAAGAAAATTATCGTCATTCAGAACTACACAGCAGTGTAACTGAACAAAATTACAATGCTTTGTTCTCAATGCAGGAAACAGTTGCACATATAGACATAGACAAATTAATAAAATATCACAGTAAAATTTTAATAAGTAGCGTTTTGTAAGTAAAGTAGGACAGCAGTGACCCACACCCATACCAGAACAAGAGACAATGAAGACAAAGAACAATATGAAAGTAATATTATCAAAGTAAAATTGAAACAATAGCAGAATATCTATGAATAGACTGAATTTTTGCACAGTTTGTATATTGCACTTTATAGTCCTTCAGTGTGTAGGTGAGCTTCTTTAGTATTGCTCTTAGTTATTGCACATCCATAAACTAAGCCGCTTGATAGGCTAGTTATATAACAGAAGTCATGCTTCGTTTTTCCCAAGAGTTCAACAGTCTAATGGAGAGTAGAAAGAAACTGTGTTTAGTCTGGCAGACTTACAGTGCAGGCTTCTGTATCTCTGCCTGAGGAGAGGTGAGTGTATAGACAATTGGCAGGATGCATTGGATCGTTGGAAATTTTTTTGACCCTATCGATGCAGCGGCATTTGTGTAGAACCTCCAGAGGTGTAAGGAAGGTGCCAATGATTCTTTCTGCCAAACTTACAACTCTATTGAGAGCCTTCCAATCCTAATTGTTACAGCTCCCATACCAGACTGCAATGCTGTTGATCAGGACACTTTCAATGGTGCCCCTATAAAAGGCCTGAAGTATGGAGCTTGGTAATTTTCCCTTCCTATGTTTCCTTAGAAAGTGCAAGCATTGCTGAGCTTTATTGACTGTGCTGGATACATGAACTGACAGGATAAGTTCTCCATGATATGAACACCTAAGAACTTTATACTCTTGACCCTTTCCACTTTCATCTCTTTCATCACTAGAGGTTTGTGTGGTGCTAAGATCTTCTGAAATCAACAATCAACTCCTTTGTCTTGCTGATATTCAGTGCTAGATTGTTGCTGTCACACCAGATGAATAGTTGATCAATCTCTTTCCTGTAGGCCTTCTCTTCTCTGTCTTTGATTAGGCCTATGACACTGGTGTCATCCGCAAATTTGATGATCCTATTCAACTCATGTTTGGCCATGCAGTCATGTGTCAGCAGAGTGAAAAGTAGAGGGATTAAGGCATACTCCTGTGTGCAGGATTGTACTTGCAGAGCTGTTGTTTCCCACATGAACCTTTTGAGGCCTTTCAGTAAGGAATCTCAGAATCCAATTGCATAAATGAGAGTCTATGCCCTGGTAAAGTAGCTTCGATATCAGAATCTGAGGGATGACAGTGGTGAAGGCAGAACTGAAACTGATGAATAGTAGTCTTGCATAGCAGTTTTTGCCTTCTAAGTGGGTCAGTGTTTAATGGAGAGCTAGTGAGATGGCATCCCCTGTACTACAGTTTGTCCTGTATGCAAATTGTAGTGTGTCCAGTGTCACAGGTGAGTCTGAGGCTATATGATCTGTGTGATATATATGATATATGTGGACCCAGGCGGGGAATGTGTGGGTTGAATTGGTTGAATTTAGAGACTTGGTATTGCAAATTGAATTAAATGCTCGTGTTTCACCTGGTCTAAATGAACATTTATCTATTAGTAGTTTGCTGTGACTCTGTTCTTATAAGGTTTAGCCTTAAAGTTTTTATTGTATATTTTTTTTACGTTCTCAATTTTGATGATGTTTTTATGTGTCACTATATAATGTCTTGTATATTATGATTGGTTGTTATTTCTCTTTTAACCAATAATGGAATGTGGGTTAGATAGAGGTGGTGTTTGAGTAGTTTATGATGACTGGTTCGATTTACTTGTTTAACCATCAATTAGTGAAATTTCATTCAAGGTTTCTAACACATGACCTCATTTGTTTATTTTTTAAATGATTTGTTTCATTATTTAATCCATTCTGAAAAAGTCTATTGTTATATTCAGATGAAAGAGCTTAAGAAAGAATACAGTTTAACCATGGATTTGTTTGCTCTACTGGTAACATTTTTATTTCTGTCAGTTTTTTATTTGGTTATTTAATTTATTGTACTCCATCAGGTATGCAACCATTTTGTTTCCAACATGATGCATATGTTTGAATATACTTTGAGAAATGGGGATTACTTCAATAAGCCTTTTGTAGAACTGTACTGATGACATGCCATTGATCTCCAGTTGTGTCAGTCCTGCAGAGGATGTAGAGTACAGCAAGGGTATAATGCTGTGTGTAATCTAGGCACACAGGTCTCCTGAATACTTCCTTTGAAATGGTTGTAATAGTACAATGCTATTTGGTTGGCACTGTTGTTTATACATATTTTATGGGGGAGTTCTTACTATGGGACATACTACAATGGACTCCTGTGTTGGATGTATGATGATATGTGAGTGTCTGTCTTGGCACAAACAGGTGTAGGTCACTATTGCTACTATACTAGTTGCATCCACACCCATTGTATATTTGGCACACTGTTGAAAATGAAATGTGCAATCAAGTGGGGAATACTGATAGCCTTCCTTTATTGCTGTATCTCACATACTGTACTCCTACATATGTGATCCTGACATATGTTCTCATTTATTTGTATTTCAGGAGATATCATTCATCCAAGATGCCAGACACCTTTCCTGAGGCAGAAAACAACCTTATTAAAGCCTTGCGACAATACTATCAAGTCCTGCTGTCCAGATTGTGGGCAAATATGCAAGAGTGTGCAGCCTTGTGGGACAAACTGGTGTTTAACATTAATGCAGTGGGTCACTAGAATCGCACATATGAGCAGGTTTGACACCATGCCATGGATAGGATTAACTCAGCACTCAGATGTGCAGTTGTTGTGGCCAGGGATTGTCACGTCACTGGTGGTGAGCCTACAGTGGAACAACCTCTGTCAGCCTTAGAAGAATTCTTGGTGAACCTTGCAGCACAGAAGAGCTCCCAGGCATCCATCACCCAGTATGTCATGGATATGAGTGCCACCATTTCCACTGAAGGGGAGTGCCCAGGTATGCTTAGTTGGATCAGCACTGGAATACTGTAGCATTCAGCATGTCAGGGTGTACATAGTTTTATGTGGGTCTCAGGTGTTTTATGGGGGGTTAACTGCAGTTTTAAGTTCATGCACAGATTGTGACCCACATAACTATTAAGATAGCAGCTACTGTAAATGTGAGATATTCGGATATATTACCCCTGTTATACTGTAACGTGCACTGCTGTTTACATTATCTTTCCCTCAAACTTTTTCAGGACGGTTGGGAATAGGACGAGGCCATGCTCCTGCTACTGTTAAGGACAAAACTGTTCAGTCTGAGATGTAGATTTAATTCAATGTATTCACTAAAGTGTCATCCCAGGCCTGCTGGCTGTATTGATGTACTGTCTACATGATTGCCAACTGTACAGATATTTTCTTATTGTACACACTTTAGACTCATAACTGTGTTGTGTAGGTATGACTACAGTGATTGATTTGACAGTAGTGTCAGGACATTACAGATTGCTTTAACTGTCCATTGTGTAGAGCTTTGTAAAATATCAGCAGTGTACATCATTTATGTTTTGCTCATGAGATTCTTGTTTAAAGATCTTTTATTTCCAAATAATTATGGATTTGGGTTAGAAAATAATGTCCTCGTTTCCTGCTGTATGAGGTTGGGTTTATACAAGTGTGTAATAGTGACACCAGTATATACAGCTTAACATATATTGCACCATCGTACTGCAGAGCATAGTAGTGCAGGTATTAATGTAATGCTTTCCCCTTTTTATCACAGGTGACCAGAGAGGTTGTTCTTTGCCCCTTCCCAACCTGATGTCACTGTCTCTTCAGACTCTGATGATAATGGTGGCCAAAGTGAGGCACAGCTGGGGGTTGCAGGGGCTGAATCTGACACAGAGGTTGATATCCCTCATCCACCTTCCTTATCACCGTACACAGCCAGTATGCCTACATATACCCAATCAGCTGTGGCCATAGATATTGGACAGTTCAAGGGTGGGAACATAGAACAGGGAAGTGTGGCTACTGTGGCCGCAGTCACTGTCAACAGTGGCCACAGCCAAACAGTTGGTGAGGTTCCACACAGGTGGATTGATAGGGGTGCTTGTAGGAGGCCTGCTGTCTCTCCACCACCTGTTGCAGGTGTCTCAACATGCATCACTCTGGGTTTGTTTAGGGCCATGATGGAGGCACAGGTATGTTCAGAAAGGAACTCTAGATGAATGCTCAGTGTTATGGATGCAGCACAGTCTGACATCCGTGACAGCCTCCACCATGTTGCTGATACCCTGGAATGGTTGACTGACACAGTGGAAAGACATTCGTCTGAGACAGATTGCACACTATCTGCCTTGGATCACACATTGTCTGTGATGGAAAGTCTGGTTGAAGTTGAGAGTCGGACTCATGGACATAGGACAGCAACTATATCTGCTGAGAGTCAACATGACCGTGCACAATCACACTCCCATAGTTACAGTACATCCAGCGCTCTAGAGGGGATTTTGATATTCATACCCATATATGGCAGGCCATGGGCTCATGGTCCTTGGCATTCTCGTGGCGGACACGTTCCCAGCAGACAACATTTGCCTTCTGGTAGTAGCACAGAATCTGACCTTGAGAGTGGAGGTGCCAGTGCAACTCTTGGCAGAGCCAGTTCACATGTTCGGATGCAGAGATGATGAACTTTCAGCTCTACTATGCATGGCTCACAGCTGTCCAACATACAGACACATAGGGCAAGCACTGAGTTTGGCTGTGTTCAAGCAGACACTCACACATCACTGAGTAATTAGAAGAAAGAAAAATACTTCCACAAGAAAAACTGTCAGAAGCCTCAAATAAAAAATTGTGAAAAACAGTATACAGACCAAGAAACTTTGATCTGTTTGGAAAAAGAAGCATCTGAGGAAGTGCAAAAAATATAAACAACAAAACCTAGAGATTTTTGAAAAGTATAAAAAAGAAATATGGACATGGGGAAGAAAGAGAGATTTGATATGTTTCAATGTGTATGTAATGGCGAAAGGCAAATTAATCAATATAAAGAAGGAAGCCCCAAAGATATTTGAAGAGAAATACAAGCAAAGGCATCCAGATATGGGCAATTTCAAAATAAAAAAAAAATAATATCACAAAGAGGGAATGTAGAAAAGAAGATTAGTAAAGCAGAATTAAAAAAATAGAAATTGAAGTTATGGAGTGCCTGCAAAGTGGAGGATTTAGTGTAGAAGGTCTAACACATGTTTTATCACAGCATGATGGAACAAGTCCTCAAAGTAAGGAGAAGCAGGAAGATCAGAAGACATCTAAAGAAGAAATATGGACATGGGAAAGAAAAAGAGATTTAATATGGTGTAATATCTATGCAAAGGAGAAAGCAGCACCAAAGATATTTGAAGAGGAATACAGGCAAAGGAATGTGGACATGGAAAACTTTAAAATACAAAAAATAAGAAGACAAAGAGGAAAATCAGAAAAGGAGATTAGTAATGGAGACATTAAAGAAATAGAAAGTGAGGTTATGGAGTACCTGCAAAGTGAAGGATTCAGTGTAGGAAATCTAATTCAGAAAGCACCACAACAGGATAAAGCAATGAACATCCAAATTAAGGGGAAACCAGTGGAATGGCAAACAATTAGTCAGGTGCCATATGAAGACATTTGGACCATTTTGCAGGAAACAGCAATGGAAGGAACAGGAAACTGTGGAAACTCTGACACAGTCAATTTTTGAGGAGTGACAGGTCAGTGAGCTCCAGTATGACAGAGCAATAGATGGCGCAGGATGACATTGAAGAGAATGTGCCACAGGAAGATGGTATAGAATTTTTTATAGAATGCCTGCAGGTAATGGTAGACAAAAAATAATCCCTCAGTTTAGAAGAAAATGAGCTAAGAGAAGAGTTGCTTGATTTAATAAAGATAGAAAGACATATTAAGATCAATGAAAGAAATAGACTGCAGAAGGTCAATAAAACCCATAAAGTCAGAAGTTTGTTAAAACAAATGAGTACAGTAATTAGGACTGTCCATAGCAATCTATGCAATATATAACAGAAGTAAACAGTATATAAACTGTGCAGCTAAATTAATAATTGATTAAGTCCTACCACAAAAACACAGGCTTGTGAGGGAAAGGAGGGGAGAAACCGAATACCATCATGGAAATTTTGAATATAGAAAACTATAAAGCAATTAAGACAAGAAGTGTCACTGTTAGAAGAGTATAGAAGAGGGAACAGATCAACAAAAATATGTAGAAAGATAGATGTTATAAAAGCAATGTGCAGTATTAGAACAGATCATGATCTGTTATGCGCTATTACAAATAAACTAAAAATCTCAGCACAGGTGAAAAAACTTAGAAGATACACATATATGTCTAAAGGAAAAGTGCAAAATAAGGAATTTATTGTTGACCCAAAAACATTTTACTGAGAATTGGGAAGCAAGGTAAAAGAAATTGAAAGACCACTAAAAAAACGAAGAAATAGATATATTTTGGAGAAGTAATTATGAAGATCCTGTGGAACATAACAAAGATGCTAAATGGATAGAAGAAGTAAAAAAAAATATAAGTTTAAAAGTACAGTATAGGAAATGGGGTGAAGTAACAGCCAGAAAAATTGAAGCAAAGTTAATAAAAGCCTTTAACTGGACACCCCCAGGCCCAGATGCAGTACATAACATCTAATTAAAAGTATTACCATCTTTGCACAGAGATTTAGCCATGAGTAAGAACTATTTATATGCGCACAACAGGAAAAACAATGCTCTTATTTAAGAGTGAACCTGAAACTTACCCTAAAAATTATAGACCAATAACTTGCCTTCCAACAATGTATAAACTATACACAGGAATTGATGCCAACAGAGTTTATAGTCATTTAGAAGAAAACTCAATTATGGCAATAGAACAAAAGGGCAATCAAAGAAAGTCATATGGAGCAAAGGATCATTTGTTGTTAAATAAAGTCATAGTGGAGAACTGTAAAAAGGAGAATAATCTAAGTACAGCATGGATTGACTACAAAAAAAAATTTGATAATATCCCACATTCATGGATAAAAGAGTGCTTACAAATGTATAAGATACACCCTACACAGATTGACCACATTACAGTGACCATGAAACAGTGACAGACCACTTTGCAATTAAGCCATGATAAAGGACAAATTATTATCCCAGGGATAAAATTTCAAAGGTGGATATTCCAGGGTGGATATTCTATCACCGCTGCTATTCTCTCTTGCCCTTAACCCATTAAGCTGTCTACTTAACAGCTTAGACCATGGCTATAATTTGACTCGTAGAAAACAACAATGTTTAAAGACTTCTCATCTTCTCTTTGTTGATGATTTCAAACTATATAGCTCATCAGATGAGGAACTGAAAGCACAACTGCAAGTTGTCCAAACTTTTCTGATGATATAAGAATGTTGTTTGATATTGATAAATGTGCAAAAGTGACCTTTAAAGCAGAAAAACTGCAGCACCAAGAAAACATCAGTTTGGGACAAGAATGTGATATGAAAGAACATGAGCATGAAGGAGTGTATAAATATTTGGAACTGATGAAGGATCAACAATAAATCATAAACAAATGCGAATAAAGAATACTTTAAAAGACTTAAATTAATCCTGAAAACAACGTTGACATTGAGGAACAAAATCCAAGCTATAAACCAATTTTCTCTTCCTATCCTAACGTACAGTTTTGGAGTGTCTGACTAGCCCCAAAATGTGTTGGATAGATTATACAGGAAAACAAGAAGGATGCTTTATGCTCACCAAATGATTTATAAAAGTCAGTTCTTACCAAGATTATATATTCCTGTTCCAAAGGAGGGATGGGCCTCCTTGAACTTGATTACATCTGGGATCTGCACACATATCTGCTGACCTCACAAGACCCAAATGTTATGAACATTTTGAAACATGAGGAGGATAATTCTAAGATGGCTTTTCTGCTTAGTCTAGCATAATCATATCAGCTTCAAGCAGGAATGGAAGTTAAGCCAGAGTTAGATAAAAATCAGGCAGCAACTAAATGTGCCAAGAAACAAAAGAAAGAATATAAGGCAAAGGACCAGATGAGAAGGCAAAAAATGTGGAAAATACATAAATATAATTGCAAGTATAGAAAACTTCTGGAAGAACCTCATGTTGATCAGGATCGAATGCAGTAATGGTTAACGACAGGCACATTCAAACCAAGAGATGAAAGGTTAATATTGGAGGCCCCAAGATAGTGGGCTACATACATGTTGGTTTACAGCACCCATTGAACATGTGGGAGAAACAGATAAATATACATTTTGTAAAACAGAATTGGAAACAGTTGCACACCTTGTGCTGGTTGTGACATACTAATGGCAGAAGGACGGTATACTGAAAGGCATGATAATGTGGCAAGACTGTTGCACTGGGGATTGTGCAAACATTATGGTACTGAAGTGGCTGAAAAATAATGGAAAAATGAGCCACAAAGCATCATAAGCAGCATAGAAAATGATGAAGTCTATATCACATGGGATCACGCATTACCAACAGTTCAAAAGACAGATGCTAGAAAGCTGGATATAGTGGTCCATGAAAAGAAGACAAAAGTAGCATTGATCATTGAAATCACCACACCCAATGACTTCAATATCTTATGTACAAAGAGACACAAAGTTATAAAATATCAGGATTTGTAGACAAAAACAAGGTCAATGTGGAAGAAAGATACCCAGGCAGTTTCAATAGTAGTAGGAGCAATGGGTCTTAGAAAAATGAATCTACAATCATATTTAGATATGTTACCAATACATGTAACCCCATACGAAGTGCAGAAGGAGTTATTACTGAGCACATTGCGGGTGCTGCGAAGAGCACTTCTGGCTGACATCAAAGATTGAAACAATACTAATTTCATGAACTATAATCGTACTTTGATTTAGGAATGAGGTCCATTCCTATCATGGTATTAGAAACCCAAAATATTTGGAGAAATTAAAAAAGGCATGCTGGGATATTGTCTGGGCCCATTGATGCAGTGTACTTGGTCTTAGAGAGAGCATAGAGAACCTGATCTCAGATGATAGATGGGGTAATTATGTTAACGGTATTTCCAGAGGGAAGGTTGGGGAGAGAGAGAGGTAATGTTGGGGCCCAATTTAAGAGCCAAGAGGTTTTCTATATCATCTGCCTCATTATAGGTATTTCCAATTACAATGATGTATGCACACAATTGTGGCTTACCTTTGCAGTTGTGAACATAGCTAAAGTATGCTTTGTGGTTGTCCTTAGCCTGGGAGGCTGAACTTACATCAAATCTGGCTGTGGTAGACTTTATTTGTCCTCTGATTTATTTGTTTACTTTGAGAGTGTTTTTATCTTGCTGTCAGGAGTGGCTTAGGTCAACTGGTGCCCTAAGCAAAAGGGCTCCACAGCACCCCCCACTATACCACCCAGTGCCCCCATCCTGGTCTATCTACACCAAATAAATACTGGAAAAGTGCCCCTACTAGAGTGCGCCCTAAGTGGCCGCCTAGCTGGCCTATTCCTAAGGCCGGCTATGCCTGCTGTGTGCTGCACACCTATTTTTGGCATGAGTTTCTTCCTTCTGTTATACAGCATATTGACTGTGATTCCATCAGGGTGGCTTGAGCTTGATAGGTCTGTACTTCTCCCTGGTGAGTATGGCTGCATTTATGCAGCTAGCAACATGGCTTCTGTGACCACATCTGCATCAGCTGTAGTGTTATCAGTTTATATGGGCTTGAGATTTAGACAGTGTATCATCTAATAGCTGGTGGTCAGTCTTACAGTAGTTCCTGAATATTCCATGTGCAGATGGGGGTCCATGTTTTATTTCTAGTTCAAAGGATACCATTTGTGTTTGGACCTTACCAGGGAAAACATTACAGTAAGGGGTGTGCATGACTCTCCCATATTGCCGAGGCCCACACACAGTATGGTTGCTCCTCTGGTTGGTGTACTGGCTATCTGATCTAGAGAGTTACTGTTTACAAAATCCAGGAATCTCTGTGCCTGCATGTTTGCAGTCATATAGGATTCCCAGTTAATAGTGGGATACTGCAAGTCACCCATGCATATGGTATTGTGTGGGATGGCTAGTGTTTCCAATAAGTTTAAATACACGGTATACATTTCCAGATCCATAGATGGGGGGCCTACAGCTTGCATGGATGTAGTATTGGATGTTGCCTATTGTGATTTAAACCAGGCACAGCTCAAGTGCATTGTCCTGTTTGACCAGCCTTGAGGTATGTTTAGTTTTGATGTACATAGAGACACCTCCACTTTTAGTCACTGCTTGTGAAGTAGCTAGTGTAACTGTGTGGAAGTGTAATAAACTTGCACTGTTGTGCTCTCCACAGCTTTTAGTCATGTGTCAGTGACTGCACAGATGTCTTCCCAGAGCTCAAATAGTATCTCTAAGTATAGTCTAGGGAAGTATGTCGCAGGTCATGTACTCCCACATGAACTATGACTGGGTCATAGGAACTTAGTAGGCTAATGGCCCTAGGACCGTTACAAGCCTAGCCAAGTTCTACCCTTATTTCCATGATCAGCAACAATTGCACCTGTTCAATAGGGACACTGGTGGAACCCCCGGGGTGAATTTACAGTTACACATCCAATCATCCAAATTGCATTTGAAGAGGGGCAATGTGCTGATCTGTTTGACATGAAGTGTGAGTCAATTCCAAACATATGGTAACTTCTGGGAATCAAATCTGACCATCTGACATGTATTGCTGTCACATACCAGGTTAAGGTGTATAGAGTGCGTAACCCGTGCACCATTTGATTTGCAGATATGTAGTATTTCCAATAAAGGCTGGTCACAGATTGCCTTATATGCAAGGCATAGATCTCCTCTAGTAGTCGGCATGAAACAGAACAAAGTGACAGTGACTGCAGATGATCTACATAGAACAGATGCTGAAAACCTTGACTTATCCTTGTGAGGACCTTTTGTGGTCTTTCCAGCTGCTGCAGGTGCTTGCAAAGGTGCATACTAAAAGGGACATTGTATTCCATTATTGGCCTGTTGAGGGGGGAGAGTACAGAAAGGTCATAACTACTTGTACTCTTCAGGGTGCAATGGCCTTACTTATAAGATGACCAATATAGAATGTCTTTTTTACAACTGTGGAGACATGGTGATTAAAAGTAAGGTTACTGTCGACCTGTGTGACCAGGTCTTTCATCAGTGTGTGCATACATAGGGTTTATTTATTGACATGTGAGTTGGCAGGAACATCAAACTTCCTGAGAGGGATGTTAATACAGTTTTGTTGTATTGAGGTTAAGGCCATGGGTTTGGCATCAATCATTTGTGTGTGTAAGACCCTGTTGTAGGATGCTGTCATCATCTGGAGCTTCCATGACCACTCCCAGTTTGCAGACATCAGCAAACTTTGACAGCCACAGACCTTTAATTTTAGATTGTACTTTGGACAACTACATTCCAAACAGTAGACGTGCTAGGACAGATCCCTGTGGAACAGCACTGGTTACTGGTGTGCTGTTGGAGGTGGATTGCAC
Source organism: Protopterus annectens (assembly GCF_019279795.1). Lineage (NCBI taxonomy): Eukaryota > Metazoa > Chordata > Ceratodontiformes > Protopteridae > Protopterus > Protopterus annectens. Next base: position 535,777,575 of record NC_056739.1, read on the forward strand.
AATTTTCGCTCAATGGGTTTTATCAGTGAGCTAGCCAGTTAGCAACCTATCTAATGATATAAGGGTTGATATCTAGCTGGGTGACTTTGCCCATGATGCCTGAGTGGGGGATAGTGTCAAACGCCTTGGCTACATCTAGGTAGGCTGTATGCAGAGATTTCCCCTCATCTAGGTCCTTGGTGACTGTCTCAAAGAAGTCCCCAATGTTTTCCAGGCATTATTTCCCTTTGACAAATCCTAACTGACTACGGGCAGCTGTTTGGAGTGTACCTATATCTTTATTGATAACGTCCATGATAATTCAATCTATGGCCTTGCAGATAATGCTAACCAGGCTACTAGCTCTATATTTCCCAGGGTCAGTGGAAGCACCACCTTTGTGCAAGGGAATAATAATGGTGGATGTTTTCCATTCATCTGTGACAAAGCCAGTGCTTAAACTATGTTTGAAAGGAGTACCCAATGGTGTTGCTAATTCCTGTTGGAGGCCATGTAGGATGTAGCACAGGATGTTATAAGATCCCATAGATGCTGTGTATTTGGCCTTACTGTCGGCATTTATGACATGCTCTTTGGAGATACAGGGTAGGGGACAGGTGGTATGTATGTCACGGCATACATGTGGCAGGGACAGGGGGTGAGGTATTCACAGAAGCTATCAGCTGACAGGTGAGCTATGGCCATAGGCTCAGTATATGTGCACTGACAGGTGAGCAATGTCCACAGGCACAGTATATGCACTATAATTAATTACCTGCTTGGTGCAGATCTGGCCCTGTCCTCCTAGGTGACAGATGTAACTAAATATCACCTTTCAGTTGTCCTTTGTGGAGGAAGTTAATTTAAATTCATAGTTTGCTTGTGAGGACTTCACAAGAGCTCTTATTGGCTTGCTTAAGCTGAGTGGAGAGTGTTTCCAGTTTAGGACTCAGCTTGTTAGTTTTAGACAGCTATTTTTTCTTCTTATTGTAAAGCTTGTTAATGGCAGTTGTCCAACAGGCAGGTTTGCTCTTCCTTGCAGAGCTTGTTTTGGTCCTATCAGGTATGGCTGAGTCAATGCAGTTAAACAGGTGTTTGTATGACACATTGGTGTAGACCTGGCCATAGTTGCCAGTTTCATGGGGGGGTGCAGTACAGCTATTTATACCATCCCATAAGAGGTAATTATATGATTGGGAGAAGTGTTGTAGTTTATTTCATGGTTGAGGTGTGGGCATGTGATACTTAGTTCACATGTGACTGACTTGTGGTCAGATCTCACTAGGGAAGACCTCGTAGTGGGGGTGCTAGTGTGGCAACCCATACTGGTAAGCACCAGATCCAGAATGTTGCCACCCCTTGCTAGGATGTGAACCAGCAGGTCAAGTGCATTGGAGTGAACAAAGTCTAAAACACTTTGGGAAAGTGAGTGACATCACAAGTAATTTACACGGTCAATAGATGGCTATTGAAATTCAGCCAAAACCAGGGTATTTGGATGTATATTGATATATTAAAGTAGATCCAAATAGGCAGAGTGGTTGTCTGGATTCACAGAGGGTGTCATGTAGTTGGCAACGACTTGAATAGGTGTCCTACAGACAGTTAATTGCACCTGAAGTATCCCCAGGAAATCTTACTGTGTTACCAATCTGGATGTGTATTCATCTGTAATGACTATGGAAACACTACCCCCCCCTTAAATTTTCATGCCTTCAGATTGTGATCTGAACATGTAGAAGGAGGTGTTGGCCAATATGGCCAAGGTGCTCCCCACAGCCATGCACCAGGTCACCATGCTTGTACAAATGTGTAAGTCTTCCAAGGTGAGAACTGCTTCCAATGAGTGCAGTTTCATGTTAAGACACCTAGCATTTAGTAGCATAGGCTTGAGGTTGTTGTAATATGGAGTTTTTACATCTGGGATTTTGTTCTTCACTAGGGGTGTGGCAAGAGCTCTGTCCAGTAGCCAACATTCAAGAGGTGACAGATGAAGACCATATCTGGCAAAGCATCGGGGTCTGATCATGTCACCCCAGGCTGACAGATATTGTATCACCTTAGAATAATACCAGAAACTGAGGTAATTACTGAAGTCAGTCATTTTCCATTTGTATTGAGCCTTCATCCTAGGATAAGTTAAAATGCAGCTTAAGGCTAGGGGCATATCTGTCTGAGACACATAGTCTGACAGTTCAGTCATGTGTCTCTACATATAGACCAGAGAGGTATATCTCAAGTCATTCACACCAACATGGGCTATGACAGAGTCACAATGATACCTCTTTTTGGATATGTGAGTGCATGTGTGATATGGTAGATCATGTCACCTGACAGACAGCTGACCATGACTTCCTCCTTCTCCACCCTGGTGATAGGGACATCTGTGTGTCTCACAATGGAATCCCATATGACTAATATGTTTGTTTTACTGTTTTACCTTAAGGGCTTGACAGGTGAGAGACTGGCGTGAGAACTATCATGTGTGTTGCATCCTGCAGTGAACATATTATGTGTAGCATGCTTATGTTTCTGTTGGGAGGTCTCTGGTGTTTATGTTTGTTACTGATGAGGACCTCTTCATACGTAGGTATGTGTGATGTGGGTTTGGGGGAAGTGGGAGGTGAGGTGTGCATGTGACAACCTCCTCATTGTCATATGTACTGACTGTTGTGTGAGAGCAGCGTGTGTTCCAGGCAAATAGACTTGTATCTCTGACATGTTGAGTTTGTGTTACTTGTGGTCCAATGTCAAGAGCGCGTACATAATGTGGCATATCACAGCCACTGATAGGCAAGTGACAGTGCATTTACCACAATAGAAATTCAAGTCTTCAGCATCTGTCCTATGAGGATTGTGTGAAATCACTGTCACTTTAGGGTGTTTCATACAGACTGCTCAGAGATGATCTCTGCCTTACATACGAGGCAATCTATGATGCTGCTTTATTTGAAATGCTGCACATCGGTAAGTCAAATGGTAGACAGGTTACTTGCTGAAAAGACCTTAACTTGGTATGTGACGTTAATAAAACCTGCTGGAGGTAGAGATTTGTCTACCAGAGTTTGACACACCTTTGGAAGAGACTCCCATGTCATGTCAAACAGAGCACCTTATTGGCCCTCTTCAGATGCAATCTGTAAGATTGGATGGGTGACCATAATTTCACTATGGGGGTTCCATCTGAATCCCTCTTAGACAGGGGTAATAGGTGCTGATTGTGTAAATAATAAATAATAGTAAGAACCTGGCTAGGATTGTAGGGGCCCTAGGGCCATTAGCCTAGTAAAGTCCAATGATCCTATGATTCCATAGGCTGATGTAAAATGCTCTGACTAACATCCATACACACCAACTTGGCAGCAGTGAGAATAGTACCACTACCTATTTATGTTTACAGAACACTGCACAGCACACACACACCAACTTGGCTGGAGTGAGACTAGAACCCCTACCTTTCTAGTCTTAGATACTACACATCACAGTACTTAAGGCATGTGACACAAATAAAGTCTAACATTGGTATGACTTTAGGTACTCTTATGGTAGATGACATCAATAGGCCTTTTGGAGGACAAGGGTTTGGTGGCTTCCATCAACTGCAAGGTCCAAAAAGTGCAGAATCATTGCAGTTTGTAAGTTGGTGTGGGATTCACACTTGTTTTGTAGGGGGATACACATACAGACATGAACCCACCAAGTGGGATGGAGTGAGATTAGCACCCCTGCCTACCTAGTCTTAGGCATTACAGTACTTAATGCACACAGAAAAGCTCAAGTCTGACATTAGCATGGCTATAGGTAATCTTATGGTAGATTACATCATTAGGCCTTGTGTAAGACATGAGTTTGGAGGCCTGCATCAACTGCAAGGGCCAAAAACTGCAAAACAATGCCAGTTTAGAAGTCAGTCTGGCATTTACACTTGCTCATTAAGGAGATACACATACCCCCACACACACACACACACACACACATACACAGACATTTAAACACTGAGTGGGCTGGAGTGAGATGAGCACCCCTACTTATCTAGTCTCATACACTACAGATCACAGTACTTAACAAATGTGCCATGGATCAAGTCTGCTTTATAAATGACTGCAGGTGAAGTCATTCTAGAGGACATAAACAAGCCCTGTATTGAACAGTTTGGGAAGGCTGCAGAGTCACACTGCTTCCTACTGTCATCTGCAGCTAGTAGACTAACAGTCAGAAAACTGTTTTGTAGCCTAGCTATGTGACAACAGTACTCATATTAGGCGTATGTGTCTGTTTGCATTTGGATGGGCAAGTTTGTAGCAAAACTAAATTAGCCCTGTCAATGAGTGTTCATGCAACATTATACATTACACAACTTGTTCAGTTGTTTATGTACATGTGGTGAAACTCAGCAGGCACAGGGGTCTGTAGTGAATGTGGGTGTTGATGCCATAGATACAAACATATGATTTGAAAATATATGTACATATTCATATACTATGCCATACATTTTCAAGGTTTCCACATGCTGTCTTAGGGAGACTTGGCATGACTCACCACTATCCAGATGTTTGCAGCAAGTACATAGGTTTATAACTACGAGTGTTTCACACTAAATTGTGGCTTGCTGTCAATGTGGTATCATTTACGCATGATGTGAGAGAACACTGCCAGAACTCTGAACTTCAGTTATCCCAACAGACTTCCAATTGCAACATGTTATTCTAAGCATTTCCACACTTTTGTAAGTGCATTATCTAATGTTGAGCCCTTCCTTTTGGTCCTTTGTCCAACATTATTAGTGTCATAGTGCGGCTTTACTCTTCATGATCTGGGTATGTAGGGCAATACAGACATACACACAAATATATATATATATATATATATATATATATATATATATATATATATATATATATATATATATATATATACATATATATATATATATATATATATATATATATATATATATATATATATATATATATATATATATTAGCAAAACAACCAGCAAATCATCCACTGAACTCAAAACTTTTTGAAGAATATGTTTAATACCAAAGGTAGGTTAAAAATATTCACAGTTTAGCACTTTTGTCTGTAACACTAACACATCATCAGAATGAAAAGTTTTGAGTTCTGTGGCTAATTTGCTGGTTGTTTTGCTGTCATTAGCTACTGTTTTCTTCCAGTAACAGAGCTGCACTCTTCTTTCTTCCTTTCTTTCATAATAATATATACATATATATATATATATATATATATATATATATATATATATATATATATATATATATATATATATATATATATCTACACACACACACACACACATATATATATATATATATATGTATATATATATATATATATATATATATATATATATATATATATATATGTAAATATATATATATATATATGAATATATAAATGTTTAAACAAAATTGCGTGAGTTGCAACAGATTTGCACTCTGCTTAACTAAGTGTATGGGCATGAGAAGTTGCATTTTTTGGATTGTTTGCATGTTGCTAAGCAGCGTGCAGATGGGAGGCACTCTGCTTACATCACAGTCTTATTGTTCCATAAACGGACTCCAGCCCAGACCTAGCTGTACTCCAGGCTGGGATTATGATATGATTAGAAAAATTATAAAATGGATTACGTATATACTCAGGTCTATAAATGAACTTACAGTTTCAATCACTGTGGGCTTTATTTTTAATATTCACCATTCCATTTATGCCTTCCAAATCTCATATGCATTATTTTTGATGTATTTATCAGTGTCTTATGCTGTTTTGCCCAAATGGTTAATTTAGTCAGGTTAATTTGCAGACATGCCCCATCTGTAACACATGTAATCATTATACCCAATTTCAAGTCATCTGCATACATACTATAGAACAACTCAGATGAAAAAAATAGGTCTAAAGACAAATCAAAATAAGTTTGGGCCTATGAAAAAGTCCTGTGGGACACCTAGGCTGTAACCAACAATTTCACCTGTTCAGTTGTTGTATGATACTTGCCATGTCCTGTATGTAAGGCATGCAGCTATCCATCTTATCAAGAGTGCAGCAGTACCTAGTGGTTCTAATTTATTAATCAGTGTTTTGTGTATGGCCTTGTTAAATTTATATAAATTTCATCACAGCACAATTTTTTCATTAATAACTGTTATTATATTGTTAGACTTCGTCATGTTACAGGTGGTACTAGATCTATTTTCAACATATGCATTCTGATATATGGTTTCAAGCCCCAAACTTTACAAATCTGATAACTTATCCACTATTAACTAAGACTTTTTAAATAGGTCTTAGATATGTGCACAGATACAAATGTGTAATTAATATGTGAAATAAGTTAATACTAGTACAGCACACACAGAATCACAGTCTGTAGAAATGAATTACTACTTCACATGGAAAATATCTGGATATCTTGAGATTAGAGCCCTGGACACCATCACACAAGCTAGTTGCCTTAGGTCCTTTGAGCCTCAGAAGCTGCTAAACAGACAGGGGATCATTCATCATACCATCATCATCATTAATATGTACTTTGCTCTTCTCAGTTAACTAACACATAAAATGTAAATTCAGTTTGTGCATTACTGTCCTGATACTGTATGGAATACTAACTGTGTGAGATGCTCATACAGCATAGATGATTTAGTGTTATGGCAGTTACAAGCAGACACTGCTGTTCTGAGCAGTGGGAAACAGAAGCCCATGTTCTGCTAGGACGCACACTATTCAGACTATCATTTAATCTAACTTTCTTATGTGTCCCTTGAATGATTTACTGATAATCTGTTGCAGTAGGACTGCATGAATATTCCATGCATTTTGAATACAAATAGTGACATGTTAGTGGAATGGGTGCCTATAATCCAATGTGGATGTAATTTATTTCCAAATAGCCCAGTATAGTTGCCTGCATAATGTAGCCGGTCCACAGCTACAATGACATAATATAACAATCCTCCATACTACTGTGTAGGTTATGGACTTACCTTGCAAGTGCAGCAGTTAACACAGCTGTAATTCAGTGCTGAATGTATCTGATGCAAGCAGCATACAGCCAATACATGTATAGGTACAGGATGTGTGATTTGGCTGGCATTATTTTTAATATATGTATGTGAGTAGGAGTAAGGTGTTAGTCCATAGACCCCTAGATTGTCAATGAATGTGCTATGATTTGTCTCTTATCCAAACCTGAGCATGCCTACATCTGCTTGCAGGGACATCAGCAGGGAGTTCCTCCTCCGAGTCCTCATGCGACTGTGGTTGTGGTGACCTAGGCACTGTTGTGGGGCTGTGTATCCATTCCCTTTGCTGATCCTGCTGCAGCTGTTTCCCCAGGATCAGATTGTGTAGCATAGCATCTACTGTGAATATCTGTGCACATGTGGCTGTAGTATATTGCAAGGCTCCACCAGATATATCAAGGCACCAGAACCATGACTTCAGAAGCCCAGACACATGCTCTTTGATGTTTCTAGTTTGTGCGTGTGCCTTATTATAGCATTCTTCCATGAGTGTGTGTGCATTTCTGAAGGGTGTCGTCATCCATGGTTCCAGGACATCACCAGCATCCCCCAGTAAATGGCCCTGTGGGATGTCCCTCCTAGCAAGCATCAGGTACAGCTGTGATGTGTACCAGATATGGGAGTTGTGAAAACTGCCAGAGTTGCCAGCACACATATTCATGATAATCCCCTGGACATTGTACAAAACTTGGCAGTTGATGGACTAGTATCCCTTGTGGTTAATGTTGATTCTACCCTGCTCAACAGGTGGTGCCTTGATGTGTACATGAGTGCAATCTATGGCACCCAGTACTTCAGTGTAGTGTGCTACACTGTACAAGTGTTGCATATTGCTGGCCCTCACTTCAGGGTCATGGGGAAAAGATATGTGCTCACTGGCATGTGTGAGCATAGCATCCAGAAATTGGTGAGTATCCTGAATGCAGACACCTGTGAGACCCCCTTCATGTTCCCATTTGGTCTTTGAAAAGTACTTGTATCCTAAGGGCTACATATGCCTTAGTTTCCACTGGAATGAGTTCCCCCTCTGTTAGCTCTGGCTCTGAGTTGAGGGCGGCAGAGCTCACAGAGTTCTTGTAATATGTCCTTGTCCACTCTGTAGTACTCTACATCTCCAACTCATGTTCCTCCTGGAAGGTTACCCTGGGCCTAAACACTCTTCTCCTTTTTGGCCTAGACCTATTGTCATCAGCACCAGCAGCAGTGACATCAGCCTCTAGCACATACAGACATAGACTAGCTGCAGCAGCCCCTAGCATTATCTCAGTTAAAATTTCCAAATCTCTACTCCAATGGTTCAAAGTATTGAGGAAAAATTAAAATGTAGGGTGTATGCATACTTTATGCTGTTCTACTGTAGGTCCATCATGTGGGATCGGATAATTATGATGCAATTCACCTGCGTAGGATGTAACTGACATGATTTAAAGGCCCTACTTTATTGTACAACATGTTGTGCAGCATAGCTTAAACAAAAGTATATATTATTAATTGAATATATCCAGTTTTGCTTGATATCTGTGACTTGGGTTGCCTATTTGCGTGAACACACTAAGCTATGTGGTGTGCCATGCAAACACGCATGCTGAGCACTAAAAATTTCCTAAAAGTAATGGGACACACACCCCTGATGTCATCCACATCCAGTGGGAATATCAACACTTTTTAGGAGCCTACACGAAGAGGATATGCGGACACTGTTACTCCTTTTAGTGATTCAACAAATGCACCTTATTTACATGCATATTCATACTGACAGCTCAGAAACTACAGTTCATAGCCATGTAAGCTGGGTAACAGCACAAATCCACCATTTTAAGGATCCAACACAAGGTCCTACTGTACATTTGTGTAAACTTCATTGCAACGAACACGGACACAGAGTCCTCACGGATGCCTTTCAGCCTGTTGGATCACTCAACCTGGCTAATTTGCATAAGATCTACCTGCTTATATGGAAATTTGCATTGCATAGAAGTTTTCCTGTTTGCATGTGCGTGGGCGCCGCTAAGCGATGTTTACTGCATCTAAAAATGTTTGCACTCGTGTATGCATCATGCCGCAATGTGTACATTAAAAAAATCATGTAGGCTTTACTGAATTCCCACCTGAGATTTTAAACGGAAATGCAGACAAGAAGGTTTTGTTTGCCCCTATTGTCACTCAGGCTCTCAAACTGTTTGATGACTTGAAATTAATACTGGGAATTACTAAAATTTTACAAACCCCACATTATAAATCTTAGAAATCCTCTGTTTTTTTCATACAAAAAAAAATAATAATAATTTCCTTGCATCTTCTGGTCTACAGAGAACAAAAAGAGATGGCAAGAGGAGGAAAAAAAATATTTCAAGAAAAGGGGCTGACTGCACCTTCAGAATGACTAAGCCATTATTCCTTCTTTGGGATTTACCAGTATGGGCTTCCAGATAAATGTTCAGAAATCCTACTTGTCTCCATCACACCAGACTGTGCTTTTAGACTGCCTCATAGATGCATTTCTTCCAAGACATTCCTAACAAAGGAAAAAGTAAATTTGTATCTGGAAACTTTCCTGTTTGGAGTTTTTCTGTGTTCTGGTTATCAACTTTGTGTTCTTCAGTCCAATCAGTCTGAGACTTCAGCGGGAGAATATCTCAGGATTCTAGGTTTCATGGGTTCTATAATTCTTATGATTCCTTTTGACAGGTTATACATGAAAAAAAGATTCAGTGTTTTTTTTTTTGTTTTGTTTTTTTTTTTAATATGGATCAGTCATTCTCATCCTCTGGTATTTTCAGATGCTATTATATGGCCTTATCAAGAAAGAACTGCCTTGATGGAGACAACAGAATGCCTCAATTTTTGTATGGGGAGCAGTTTCTGTGCTATTAAGGTTGTGAGACCTTGTGGGACATTTCAGACAGACCAAAGCACATAAATGTCAAAGAGATAACAGGTGAATGTCTTGATAACCTTGGTTTCTCGACCCATTGCAGGTGATTATAGACAATGCCGCAATGGTATGGTACATAAACAGGGAGCACAAGGTCTTAACCCCCCAATACATGCTAGCTATGATGGGCTGGGGATTAGCTGAACAGCATTGTATAACCCTTCAAACATCTTATATTCTTTAAAAGCAAAATATAGTGGCAGAAAAACTGAGCAAGACCAGATGCTCTAAAATAGAACTTGAATGGGGGGTCACCTATGAATGACTACAGTTGTAAGAAACATCTGAAATTAATCTGTTCACCTCCTTTTAAAGCAGACAGCTAAGTAAATTCTGTACCGCAACACCTTGCATGCAGGCCTGGAAAACAGATGCATTTTCATTCCTGTGTTGTAGAATCTTTCTGTATGCATTTCCACCATTTCCACTGATATCCAGGGTCATTCTGATGATTCTAAAGGACTCCTAAAAGTTATTGCAGTGGCTCTTTTCTGGCCCAGGTAACATAAGTTTTCCCTTCTTATGGAATTGGCCAGGTGCAATTACCATAGGCTTTCTCACAGACTGGATCTACTCACACAAGACAGGCAGAGTTTGATACACCCCAATCTCAAACTACTTCAACTGGTTTACTGGATTATTCAATTCTAATACCTTGTAGGCAGCTTTTTCATGTGGATGCACATGAATTACTAAAGGAAACAAAAATCCTGTTACTAGGAAATCTTATTAACCAGTGGACACAATTTTCTAGTTGATGCCATACCTATAATTAGGGCTCTATCAGGGATTATTCCCACTGGTTCTCAGACATTTGTTTTGAGTTATTATACTATGGCCTGTCTACTCCTTTTAAAGGGGTGCTCATTATCCATTTCAGCATGTCTGCCTATAAATCTTCCTTTTCATTTTAGACTTAGCTCTAGCTGTTCTACAAAGTGCTATTTTATTGATACGTAAACTCAGATGTTATTCAGGTGACACTTAATTGGGTTCTTTACTTTTTTTCTGAGCTGCAGAACAGTACAGTGGTGGCATTGTTGCCTCACAGCAAGAGATTCTCCTGATCGATTCACGGCTGGAGTGCCTTCTGTGTGGAGTCTGCATGTCCTCCCCGCGGTCAAGTGGCATCCAATAGACATGCGTGAATGGGCGTGCCTTCGCTGAAGGTTGGGCATCGGGCTGGCAACTCGGCACCATTAAAAAAAAAAAATCTACTGCCAATCATTAGCGGCCCTGAGTTCCACTGTGGCGACTCCTAACTGGGAAAAGCCGAAAAGACAACTTTTTTCTGGGAAGTCTAATTCTGTCTACATCTGAACCAGCTATTCTGGCTGCTTTTGCTTCATTGTTTTGGTGGCGTAATTGATTTATTGCTCTAATATCTGCAAGAGAGTAACTGGATTGCTACTATTTATTGCATATTAACCCTTTTGCATTTCCATGCTTATAGAGTAATCTGTAGGGAAAAAATCTCCCATATATGCTCTTACTACTTAAAGAGTGAATCTAGTTATCTCTCTACTCATTTCTTTCAAAATTTGAATAACAGGGATAATAGATTCTATATACTCAGGTCATGCTTTTGCAACTCATGTATTACCTTGTCATAACTAAATCCTTTAGTAAAGTTATACAGCTGAGCAATTCTTAGCATGAGACTAGAAAGGGATAACTTGTGTCAATTCAGACAATGCCAGTAGGTTATTCCTTACTATATCTTTTTTTGCTATTCCCATTATGGTGAAGTATTTCCAGGCAGAGTTAAGGCACATTCTAATAGAGCCTTATTTTCTTTGATGGCATATTGGAAAGTGATGGACTCTAGAAGCATTCTATAGGCAGCTTCAGGGTCCTGCGTACGTACTTTGCAAAGCACTACAAACTGGATTCCTTTTCCAGATTCAGGACTATTTTTGCTAGGACCATTCTTCAGGGGCACCTGAAGTCATATTCTTCTTTCTCCTGGGATTGAAAAGCTTTAGTAATCAAGCCAAATAATGAAGGGCTACTGTCGCAGTGAGAATGATAATCATAATACAGATGTGTAAGTCGCACTTATCATAACTTTAGGGGTTTGAATTCCTCACAGCTGCAGTAGCCACACCCAACCTCCATCCTCCTTCCTGTGTTTGATTATGAACCAGTGCTTTTGCTTCATATGTTTTGGTAGAGCAATTGATTTATTGCTATGACATCTGCAAGAGAGTAACAAATTTGCTACTATTTATTGTAGGTTAACCCTTTTGATTTTCCATGCTTATAAGGGAACCTGTAGTGAAAAAATCCGCAGTATGTATTTTTTTGGTTGAGATATACATTTTTTGTTTCTATTGTATGTTGTTTTTTGCAGGGTTAGAACACTCCCATTTTTATCTCTAAGAAAGCCATGAAGTAATGCTAAACTAATCTTCACTCATAATGCTAATTTCCCTCTACAAATGGGCTGTCCACTCAGCAATCAGAGTGAAGGTCTGGGAGGGAGCCAGCTCTTTGTGAATCTGGTGGGTCATTACAGCCTGGGCAGGTTGCAACCCAAATAGTCAAATGGTACTGCAGCAGTGAGGAATTTGAACATGTACTGCTACAGTAAGTGCAACTTACAGAACTGCACTTTTTTGCTTCCCTGAGAGGTGTCAGATTGGGTTACATATTACATTATTGAAGTTTCAGAAGTTCGAATACCATATTGTCAACACTATATGATCGAAGACTAAAATGTAAAAAAAAAAAAAAAAAAAAACATAAAACAAACAAAAGTAACTGCTGTGAGCAGTGGTGCAAGCCACCCTGCACCCCCCTACTTAAATATACGAACTCCGAGATTCCACTTTAACGGAGTTATCTGCAGGTAAGGGAAGGTTTCCCTTTCCTACGCTGTAGTGCAATCTCAGAGTTGGTATATTTAAGAAGTGGGGGGGGTGCAGGGAGGCTTGCCCCCTGCCTACACCCTTTGCTTTTTCTTTTTTTTTTTTTAATAATGTTTATGAACATTCGAATATTTAATCATTCAATCATTAAAGATTGACCTTTAGTGATTCAAACGATTGAATAATTGATGTTCCAATAGGAACCCATCAGATTATGTAATGGCACCAGTCACAAGATGAGCCAGCTATGGATCTTGGTAAGGCTAATGCAAAAATGTTTTTTAATGAGATCACTGAACTCAGTGATTCAATAACACATTAGCCACAATGAGGAAAGACCTCATTATCAGCTATTTTAGCATGTCTGTACATCTTTCAGTGACTACCACAAGTATTAACTGGCCATTTTTCTGCTGCCCTGGTTGTAATCACAGTTGGTGGCCAGTGTATCACCCTAGCACAGGTATCCCCAGCATTCATTTCCTAAAACACACACACACACACACACACACACACACACACACACACACACACACACACACACACACACACACACACACACACACACACACACACACACACACACACACACACACACACACACACACACACACACACACACACATTTTACATTTTATCTATACATAAATATGGAAAATAGCTATTGTTATGCTTCTCATAAAAGAAGGCCCACCATATATCCAAGGAACCAAAGATGTTTCAGTCTAAATGCTTAATTTTCAAATCCATGGTGCGTACTAGATCTGGTTTCATAAGCTCCACTATAAAACATATTGCTCTAGATACACAACAGTAAAAAAATGTGTCTCCTTAAATTAGTAATGTTTGCTAAGAAAGCCACTAAAGATATAGCTAGTATCCATATATTTCATATAGCAAACCTAGATTTAGCCGGGTCTATATTAGATCATCGAAATGGCAGAATTTCAAATGATCTAATATCGAACCCAATATCGCGAATGCTGAAAACAGCGAAGCTGCACAAAACCAAATTCTTTCTTATGGAAAGTATTTGGTTGGTCATTGTGGCTTCGCTGTTTTTAGTGATGCGATGGACATTTACGGGTTGGGTTAAGGTAAGTGTGTGATTGTGCGAACGTTCAGGTTAGGGCATGGGTTGGGTGAGTTAGGGTTAGGGCACGGGTCAGGTAACTATGCGATTGTGACAGAATTTAGGGTTAGGGGCGGGTTAAGTGAGTTAGGGTTAGGGCGCGGGTGAGGTGTGTGTGTGATAGTGAGAATTTGGGGTTGGGGGTTAAGTAAGGGTTAGGGCACAGGTGAGGTGAGTGTGCGATAGTGACAGACCTTAGGGTTAGGGTCTGGGTTAAGATAAGTGGATAGATAGTAGAGTATGTGCAGTGTAGTGTAGGGTTAGATGTAACTTTTAAATGTATGTTTGTGGATTGCTGCTTTTTAGTGTGCTTGTGGTGTTTGTGTGTTTCTCGGAACAACAAATTTTTTCCCAGGGAAAAAATTTGCTGTTTTGAGGTTTCAACATTGTTAGGGTTTGGGTTTTGCAGTTCGACATTACGGCATTCGATAATGAACCATTTTGATGATCTGATATAGACCCGATTTAGCCATGGTCTTTGATACTATTCTCTATGCTGGAATTGTAAATAATCTTAATGACCTAAATGTAGATCCATATTTTGTAAGACAAATACCAAAGTGACTGGCATAACCTGTATATTTAAATGCACATGCCAACTCAGAAAGCAAGAAAGTTACTATTGCCATTCCTAAAGACTCAGTACAGGAATCCCATGTGTTTGGAATCCTCTTCACAGATCAAAATACCACTAACCCACACATGTCTAAATAAATTTGATGCTGACTGCAAGGTAGATGCTATCATTCACTCAGCATCTGATACCATGTTACTATAGTAAGGGTAAAGTCATACAAATCAGAAGTGTATTAGAAACAGGCTTAAATTAAAGGCAAGGAAGCATAGTATTGTTAGCTTTGGTAAATGAATCCTGACAGCAGTTTACAGTATACACAGCACCCTAATGAAGAATGGCACAGTCAATTTATTTTACATTTGTGAACCTGGAAGTTCATGCTGGGCACAAAATATCCTTATCAGTGGAAGCCCGTGGAGAAAAGCTTTAGTATATGCACTGCAATCAAAAATCTTTTATGTTATATAATATCAGCAATGTCTGGCAGAATACAATTGAACTAAATTTTACAATGTCAAAATAAAAAAGATAGTAAGTTATCATTTTTCTATACTTTACTCTGATCAGAACAGTGATAGAATACAATGCTACTTTTGTATGCATCCTTCCAAACAAAACACGCAGCAAGGAAGATTACTGCCTAAAAGGATCACCAGACTAAAGACGGTCTGCTACCAAGACAATCTTGCTGAGCTACCACATTTATTATTCTTATATGCTGCTGGAAGGTGATTTTTATCTAGCATTATGTGTTGTTAAAGATGCAGCCAGCGCTGCTCTCCTAGCCTTCCACAAAACAAATGTCTTCACAGACAAGCAAACTAAAAACTTGAATCTCCATCAACAAACAATTATACACTCGAAGTACAGATTTATTATTCAGTATTGTTTCTCCATCTCTAGAATAATCATACATTATGTACAATACAGAGATATCCTCACTTTTTAACGCATCTTTGGCAATTCAATTGGTACTTGTAAATTCATCCTCGGCCTGACTTTTTTGCCTTCTGGGAGATAGGAGGTACCCTGTGAGGGTGGATTATTGGCAAAGTGTTTATGGTACTTGGATCAATTCATAGGTTCATAGGTTCATAGGTTTATACTAGGCTATCTGCCCTAAGGCATTTATAAGCCTAGCCCAAATTATTGTGGCTTACGCCACCCCTTATATGAAAAAATACTGTGCCCATTAGTTTGTTGTGCCTCTGTCCAGCAGTGACACAGAGATGATTCCTGGGGTAAACCTACGATCTCCCATCCACAGGTCTAGATTTCTCTTGAACAGAGTCAGCGAGGTGCTCTGCCTCACATGGACCGGGATTTTATTCCACAGCATAGGGAGTCTCTGAGTGATAAATCTATCCCTCCAGCACGTCCTATTTATATCCGTGCTAAGGTTTAAGTCGCTTGCTCTAGTGGTTTTGGTGGATTTGGATTTTTGAGGTGGAGCATGTCCATTAATTCCGGGTTGGACATGGCCTTGTATGTCAGGCACATGTCACCTCTGAGCAGACGGTATGCGACTGAATAGAGCTGGAGTTTCTTCAATCTGGCAGCATATGACAGATTTTGGAGTCCCTTTATCCTTTTGGTGAGGAACTTTTGGGGTCTCTCCAATTGCTGCAGATGTCGGGTGAGATAAATCCCGAATGGGGCATTGTACTCGATCATTGGTCTGATAAGTGAAGAGTACAGGGGAACAATGACCTCACTAGATCTGGATGTGAATCCCTTCATGATCAGGTGGGCAATGTAGAAGGTCTTTCTAACCACTTTAGCAATGTGAGTGTCAAAAGAAAGGCCACTGTCAACCTGGGTCCCCAGGTCCCTGATAACCTCTTCTGTGCTTAGTGGATTGCCACCTATATGGTAGCTTGGGGTTACCTTGTTTTTCCCGAAGGGTATGACTATACATTTTTGGCGTTTAACTTCAGGCCATGGCTCTGGCACCAGCTATCTGTTTCCGTGAGTCCCTTCTGAAGGATATCCGTGTCCGATGCACTTTCCACTATGGCCCAGTTTGCAGTCGTCTGCAAACTTTGTCAGCCAAAGTCCTCCCATGTTGGCCTGTACTTCTGAGAAGTAGATGCCAAACAATAGGGGCCAAGGACCGAGCCCTGTGGGACACCACTTGTGACCGGCTTGGAGTCTGACACAGCGCCAGCAACTCTAACCCTGTGGGTTCTGTCCTTAAGCCAGTTTGCAACCCATCTTGTGACATATGGGTTTACATTTAAGCTGGTAAGTTTTTCTACAATACCCGAGTGGGGTATTGTGTCGAAAGCCTTTGCAAGGTCAAGGTAGGCTGTATGGACTGCCTTTCCTCATCAATGGCCTTGGTGACTGTTTCAAGAAGTCAACCAAGTTCAAAAGGCATGATCTTCCCTTGACAAAGCCAAACTGGGTCGGGTCCAATGTCTGCAAGTCCCCTATATCTTAGTTTATGAGCTCCATTATGATCCTCTCCATAGCTTTGCAGACTAGACTTGTTAAGCTTATGGGGCGGTAATTACCAGGGTCCGTGAGGCACCGCCTTTGTGGAGTGGGACCACAGTTGCCGTACGCCACTCCTTGGGCACGTATCCTGTGGTAAGGCTGAGATTAAACAGCTGCCTTATGTGCGGGTTTAATTCCTCATTTAGCTCGTGTAGCACACAGCCGGGGACACCATCCGGTCCCATTGATGCTGTGTTTTTAGCTTTAGAGAGAGCAGCTTTCACCTGCGCATTTGAGATGTCCGGGAGGCTACACTCGGCTGGGATAGTTATCTCTCCTTTAGCGGGGGAGAGGGGTGAAGTTTGCACTGAACCTGTCTGTCAGTATGTTGGCAATGTCTGTGGGTTCAGTGATTTTTGTATCATTTTGGACTAATTCTGAGCATATCTGGGAGTTTCCACCCAGGTTCCTAACATAGCTGAAAAAGGCCTTATGATTGTCCTTTGAATCCATGGCAATTTTTCTCTCAAAATTGGCCTTAGTTGATTTTATGAGTGCTCGTATTTTTTTACTAATAATGATCAGGGGTGACTTCCCTTTTATGGATTTTGTTCTATCATGTAATAGCTTTCTCCTCTTATTGTAAAGTTTGTTAATGGCTGGGGTCCACCAGACTGGACGTTTGCCCTTTGTGGAAAGAGTCTTGGTTTTATTTGGGATTGCCTGATCCATGCAGTCCTGGAGGTGTTCATAGAAGGCATTTGTAAGGGCTTCCGCAGCTTGGGTTGTGGATTCCTCTGGCTCAGGGGCCTTGAAGGATACCACACCAGTCTTGAGTAGTGTGAAGTTTGCTTTAGAGAAGTTCTTCACTATGGTCTTTTTTGCTTGGGGTGGGGGCGGGATGTGGATTTCCAGTGAGATTAGTTTATGATCAGATCTCACCAATGAGGGATATACTTCCGGTGTGGAGCATTTTGTCCCCATGTTTGTGACAATGAGATCTAGTATATTTTCTCCACTCGTGGGAACAGTGACTAGCTGTTCCATGGCATTTGAATTTATGAACTCCAGGAACCGTTGGGCTAGAAAGTTAGGGCTTGAGTAATGTTCCCAGTCTATATTCGGGTAGTTGAAGTCACCCAATATGATGGTGTTTGGAGATACATTTATACCCTCCAGTGTCTTCAGGAAGGCTGTGTGGGGTTCCTGAGTTTGAGAGGGTGGCCTGTAGCATGCTACAATTTGTAGAGCAGTTTTGCCTATGGTTAGTTGCACCTGGATGGTTTCCGAGCTTGTGCGTTGCCACCAACCTGGAGGTGTGAGTATCCTTTATGAATATGGATACACCCCTCCTTTTGTGGTGTGGTCCGGGTTTTGGGGCGAACGCATGATATGAGGTAAAACCTAATAGTGCCGGGTGCTCTCAGGAGCCTTGAACCAGGTTTCAGTTACAGCACAGACATCGATGTTCTCCATACTGAGAAGGGCCTCGAGTGCATGCATTTTGAGATTTAGACTTCTGGCATTGAGCAGCATTACCCTCAGTTTCTTCCCATTTTTGTTTTCTAGGGTGGTAGGTTTAGAATTTGAGCCTTGCCTAAAAAGGCACTATGGGGTGGCAAGAGCCTTAGCCAATATCCGGAATCCCAGGGTGACAGGTTCAAGCCGTCCCTTGAAGCAGCGTGGCTTGTCAAGCATGTCATCCCAGGCAGACAGACACTGGATCCCCTTTGAATGACACCAGACATTAAGCCAATTGTTAAAGCTGATCATCTTGTCTCTATATTGTGGCATCATTCTTGGTGAAGGAAGGATACTGCTCAGGGTTAGGGTCATACCTGCCTGGGCTACATAATCAGAGAGCTCCTCTATGTCTCTTTTCATGTAGTCCAGGGAGGTACGTCTCAGGTCGTTCACACCAGCATGGACAATGACTGTGTCATATTTGTACTTGCCATGGAGTGACCCGAGTGCTTGTGTTATGTGGCAGATTCTAGCGCCCGATAGGCAGCTTACTGTGACCCTCTCCTTGTTCAGCCTGGTGAGTGGGACGTCAGTGTGTCTGACTATGGAGTCACCTATGACAAGTATGTTTGGTGTTGTATTTGGCCTTAAGGGCTGTGACTGCTTTGCACACTGCTTTTGTGGTTTATGTGTTGCTTGTGGGGTGTCTTGAGGTAGCAGTTGTTTGGGTGTCTGCTTGGGAGGCCTCTGCTGTTTAGGTAAATTTTTACTCAGAGCCTCTGAGTATGTCTTTGTGTGTTTATGTGTTTGATTCAGTGGAGTGGTAGCATTATGTGAGGCTGGTTTTGTGGTGTGTGTAGTTGCCTTCTCCTCCTGTCTGGTCTTGCCAGTCCTGAGTTGAGAGAGCTCAGCCTCCAGTTTGGCTAAATAGCTGCATCTCTACAAGTATTTGTGTTATGTGGGAGGAGGAGAGGGTTGTCTGTGTACATGAGGCAGTTATAACATTGCCTCAAGATTCCCAGATTCACCAGCTGGACCGGAGAGGAGATTGACAACTGACCTTTGGACATGCTAGAATAATATTGGGAAATCCTTAATTGAAAACAAGGGCCAGTGGGGAGTGAGGGTGTAGTGCTTTTAATTTTTAGTGCTGACTTATATAATTGCTTTAGTGAGCAAGTGCCAGGTAACTTGAGTGCAATGTGTTACAAGTAACTAAATGCAAAACGACAAACAGTAACTTTCTTTCAAGTGAAACAAGGAAATAAGTACAGTAAGCAATGCAGATATCACTAGTGATCCACAGAAGCTGAGAAGTTGCGTATTAGGTGGAATTAGCTTCCAGGAAATAACAAGCAAACAAACAACAAGCATATAAACAAAGCTAGATTCAGTAGGCCTGGATCTAGTCTATGCTAGAGCAAACAAGGTGAACCAATTTCAGTAAGATACAGTTCAAATATTCAGGCACTATAAACCTTTAACCAGAAAATTCCCAGCTCAGAAGGGCAGAGTCCAGCCTCTTCTCCCACAAGAGTGCAGACCACGAACCTTCTTAATGTAAAATAACTGGCCTGAAGCCCAAGTGCCTAAACCAGAACTAATACACTTGGACACTGGGCTCTCAATCAGCAGTTCCCAACTTAGAAGGATGAAAGCTACCTGTCCTGCCACCACAGTGCTTGCCACAAACCTTCCTAATGTAAAACAACTGTTCTGAAGCCCAAGTGCTTAATCCAAAAGACTTGAATGATAGCTACACTTTAATCAAGTTACAACCAAGCAGTAATAAATACCATTGAATACTTTAGAGAATGTCTGGATTAGTGCTTCAAGTTACACAAACAAAGCTAGATCCAGCAGGCCCGAATCCAGTCTATGCCACAGCAAACAAGGCGCACCAACTTCAGTAAGGAACAGTTCAGATATGCATGCACTATAAGCCTTTAACCAGAAATTCCCAGCTCAGAAGGGCAGAGTCCAGCCTCTCCTCCCACAAGAGTGCAGACCACGAACCCTCTTAATGTAAAATAACTGGCTTGAAAGCCCAAGTGCTTAAACCAGAATTAATACACTTTTAGAATAACAGACACTGAGCCCTCAATCAGCAGTTCTCAACCTAGAAGGATGTAAGCTACCTGTTCTGCCACAACAGTGCAGACCACAAACCCTCTCAGTGCAAAACAACTAACTGGTCCGAAGCCCAAGTGTTTAAACCAAAAGGCTTAGAATGAGTTACACCAAGCAGTAATAAATACAATTGAGTATTTTAAGATGATGCAAAAGTAAAAAGAAGTAGGAAAAACACAAGTACAGTAAAAGCAGATGAATTTTTTTTTTTTTTTTCTGAACAAGTGCTGAGATCAAAGAAACAGATTTGAGTGCTGAAACTAGAAAACTGGCTAGTTATAAGAAATAAACAAGCTAGAAGGCTTCCCTCAAACACAGAAGGGCTTGGGGGCTCAGAAGCCTACAAATAGTCTGTACCACTTAACAAGAAAGGCAGGAAATAAGCTTAATTTTTTTTTTTTTTCTATTTCCCAGATGCTCTCTTTGTACACAGTAGGAGTGCCTGAAATCAGAATATGATCTCACTGCACTCAGTTGAGTGAGCAAATGAGATGGGCCCAGAGGCAGGCTGAGGGGCGGGCAGTTTCAATGCCACTAAGATTAACACAAAATAACTTCAGATAAAAATTCCTTCAACACTCCTTCATACACAGTTTAAATCAATTTAAATACTGTATTTTTTAAAATTCTGTCTTAAAAAGTCTCTGAATCTGTAATTCTGTGAACACACATACTGGCACACAAAACTACACATAAGCAAGCAGAGAACATGCATTAGATGTTCCAATTTTTTAGTTCTTTTGGCATTCCATGTTTACTATCTTTGCAATCATTACGTATCAAAATGATGAAATACAGACAGATACTTTGGCAGACAGTTAAGCAATTGCAACAATGGATATTATGAACGTCCGTTTTATGGAGATCCTATGTTTATTTTATTTATTATCACTGTTTGCCAGAATAAAGGGCTGGTGGCACCCTTGTTAGAAAACTCTTTTAAGTAATTCTAACTTATAAATATTAAAGTAAATTATTTTTCATGCATAAAAGTGCCTATTTAATTACAGTGAGATTATACATTAAAATACTTATGTGCTGACACCATAATTTCAGAAATCGATTCAGACTACTGAAATGTGTTAACATTTTATTCCTCACATTTGTAAGCAATGATTTAGTCAGCACCTGTTAGTTAAAAAGATCTTGACACATTGCTATACTGAACTGTATGGTAAAAGTAGTAAAATAAAAATCCATATGCAATGAAATTATCAGCTATTTCAGAAAAAATGTAATAACTTCCACTGGGATAATACCCACAAATTTTGAAGTTACTTTTATCCAGAATGTTAAGTGTTTCTGATAGTGGGCGAACTTAGAAGCAATGTATTTTGCTTAAAAAAGGAAGGTGCATAGATAACAGCTTTGTATTATGAAGTTTCTGATGTTCCTGTTTAACTGTTCATGGTGCTGTTTATATGATGACTGGAACATTATAGGCATTCATCCTTTTTATGCATTTCTCATATTTTGTCATGCTAGGCACTTACCTGACTAAATCAGGCTATATTCATCAGTATCCTGGCTCATCTATTTAAGAGCTTGTAAAGTTTGCCAATAAAGCTGAAAAGCTTAAAGAGACTTCCCTGCTGATCTATTTTGCATTTCATAGCAGGTGATTAAGCCTAACTGTGAAATCTTTAGATGATGGCAAAGCCCCCAGCCCACCATTACTCAGGTTAGTAACCCTAACACTAACCTTAACTGTATCCCTGTCCTAACCACAATCCTACACATTAGGGTATTAAACACCCTTTTCCTAACAAGACCATTAAACAATACACACACACACACACACACACACACACACACACATGCATGTATAAACACACACACACACACACACACACACACACACACACACACACACACACACACACACACACACACACACACACACACACACCAGCCATATGAATACCCAAGTATACCAACACATCTATCCCCTTCCCTAGTACTTAGTCTAAGTCTTGATAGCAAAGACTTCTACATACACACTTAACCCCAATGCTGGAACATTTTTAACACTTGAATGTTTCAGCATTACTGCCACTCTCACTTATTAATATTTAACACTGCACACTTTAGCTTTTCAAGCACTGGACACAGCATGTATTTAACCAATCCTGACACTGGAAAATCCTTTGACCAACCAAAAATGTGACCAAATGTACGGAATGTAATATTAACATATCTGTATCGATCGACCTATATATACACACCCACACATATCTATTTCTTCTGGCATTTCCTGGTTAGGGGGTCACCACAGTGGATCACTTGTCTGCTCATGATTGGCAGTGGAGTTTTACAGTGTCAAGTTGCCAGCCCAGCACCCAACCTTCCACAGAAGGCACACACTCACACCTAGGGCCAATTTAAAGTGTCCAATCCATGTACAGCATGTCTTTTGGGATGTAGAAGGAAACTGGAGCACCCAGAGAAAACCCACGTGACCACAGAAGGGACATGCAGATTCTGCACAGAAGGCACTGAGCCAAGGATCAAACCAGAGAACCTCTTGCTGTGAAGCAGCAACACTAACCACTGCACCACCACATTATATAGATATATATATATATGTATAGGTGCATGGAGAAAAAAACTTAAGTCTGTAATCAGACACAATATAGGATCTGATGTCCTTTTCATTCATTCCTCAAATGATGGGTTTGGATCCATTACTTGGATCTGACTCAACCACTTCTACCAGGTCATTGGAGCCAAGAGCTCTTAAGCTCCTCACTTTACACATAATGCCCCACCAACCTAACATACCTCAGATCTCATTTGCTATCATTCAGCTTCAGATGTGGACCCCACTGCTTGCAAGTTTTTGGAGTTTCTTGTAGCCTGATCTCAGATTTCTACTATTACATTCTCTAATTCTGCTGCCTCCCACCCATAATCTTTTTAGCTAATTGTTTCATTATCTTTTAACTACCATTTTGTGGTACCTACTTAAAGTATCATCACTGGTATTCTTTCATTTGAATACTTCTGTCTACCATTTAGGTAGTTTCTTTCTTTCTAACTTCTTTTCTGTCCAACAATTAAAGTGTGTGTGTGTGTGTGTGTGTGTGTGTGTGTGTGTGTGTGTGTGTGTGTGTGTGTGTGTGTGTGTGTGTGTGTGTGTGTGTGTGTGTGTGTGTGTGGGTGGGTGTGTGGGTGTGTGTCTGTCTGTGTGTATCTATGTGTGTAAAATGCTCCTGTTAGGATTACTCAGGCTCAAGCACTGTACCTTGTGTATAGGGAACAAGAGCCTGAATTCTCTATCCATTCAAGGAACTGTCTCAGCTCGGAAATGTTTGGCTCATACTTTTGGTCTGTCCCTCTTAAAATGCATGGCTTTCTGGCAAATCAGTGAGAACTGAATTCACTAAATAATGACATTTAAGTTTCAGTCTTCTTATCTTTAAGGAAATGCATGGTAACACAACATATTTTATTCTAGCAACTTTCTAATGTTATATAAGCAATGTTTAAAATGTGTCCCTGGTTTTGTGCCTTTGCCCCCCCCCCAATAAATTTTGGCTTTTTTCAGATTTATTTGGTTTTCTTCAGATTTATTGCACTGCAAAGTTGACAGATATAGTTGAAAGTTAAGTGGATTTTACAAGGAACTGAGAGCTTCAGGGGGAAAATAAGTTTAGTACTGTTTATACCAAGTCTGTTTCTATTGTTTGTAGCACAATAGGTAGTATACATGCTTTTGATGCAGAAGGCTGTGGGTTCTACTGCCACCGTATGTAGATGGATTGTTGATACTCTGCTGTGTTGTACTTTAAAGGGGGTGGATGCTGCATATTTGGTTCATATTTTTGATCTGTTCCTCTTAAAATTTGTGGTATTCTGGCAAATCAGTGAGAACTGAATTCACTAAATAATAACATCTAAGTTTCAGTCTTCTTATCTTTCAGGAAATGCATGTTAAGACAAAACATTTTATTCTAGCACCTTTCTAATGTTATACAAGCAATGTTAAAAATGTGCCCCTGTTTTTGTACGTTTGCCCCCCCCCCAATAAGTTTTGGCTTTTTTTAGATTTATTGTGCTGCAAAGTTGACATATATAATTGAGTATCAAGTGGATTTTACAAGGAACTGAGATCTTCAGGGGAAGAGAATTTTGGTACTGCTTATGCCAAGCCTATTTGCATTGGTAGTAGTACAACAGGTGGTATACTTGCTTTTGATGCAGAAGGCTGTGGGTTGTACTCCCACAGTATATAAAGGGATTGCTGATACTGTACTGTAAAGGGGGTGGATGCTGCAGTCCTGATAATATCCTCCTTTGGATGAGACAGACTAGTAACTATGAGCCTGTTATCAGTTTGCTATCCATTTCCTATTGCAATATTACTAACTTATCATTTGTTTATGTAACATAGGCAGTTTATTCTTCAAGGGCAGCAGGCACTTTATTTGTAGATGAAACTATGATATAGAGTTGCTCACTAGCAGCAACCTCTTAATTAGTTACAGATATCTTTAATGTGGAATTATTTAGATGACTTTTACTTCTGCAGAGATTGTGCATATTTACTGATACTGGTGGATTGTAGTGACAGAAGTTTGAATAAACTTTTTTGATGGAAATGCTTTGAATTGGGCAGTTTTGTCATTTCTGATTCATACATTTTGTTTCATTGCTTACTGGAAAAATGTTCAAAACAATAAATTTAAAACACGTTCTAACAAGTGTACTGTATTAAACAAGGAATATAATTTAGTACAATCAGGAAGGTGAATCAAAGAACAGATGTATGTTTGCATGGTCTTAAATATGTGTGCAAAGGCCCTATGATTTAAAAACAGCCAAAAGGTATACTTTATCTGTCACTGGCCAGATGCATTTTCTTTGAATATGGGTTTCAATGCTGTTTCAATGAATGAGTTTCAAAGGTAGAGAAGCTTTAATGCTAAGTCTATTTTCACTGTGAGACTGTATTGCTTTGTTTATACTATAAAACTATTGCTTTGTTTGTACTATAAAATTTAAAATAAAAGTTTTTTAAATTAAATCCAAATAATCATTGTAGAAGTAAAGCATAAAGCAATATGCACATTGCAGTGTTTATGGTAAATGGGGAGAAATAGTCAAGTAATGGGACACTGAATTGACTGCAGAAGGGGGGGTTGTATGGAGGGGCCTTATGACTATGATTTTTGTAAGGGGGAGAGGGGCAGCAAACACAGAGACAGCCCCAGGAAGCACAAACTCTAGCTACGCCACTGGTCCAGACCGCAGTCCTGCACATCATCTCGTTGTCTTTCAGAACCTTATCAGAAGTCAATGTGGATAGGATAATGAGGAAGTTTCTCAGAATCCAGATCCAGATGGGGGTTTCCTGGCTTCGACTTCCACCAGATGTGTGAGCCACCCTTTTTCCACTTCCCCCGTGGTATATCCTTCTCCAATATGCCTATGGCTTTACTGCCATTAGATTTGAGATCTCTGGGGGTGTCTTCATTCAATCTGAAGATGGTCTGTGCTTTGATTCTGAAGGTTTCCCTGAGTCGACTGACTCCAAGCCTTCTGGAGCTGGAAGACTCATGAAGCAGAAGCATCAGCATCACCCCTAGGGCGTTGGAGTCAACACCAAAGCTTCTGAGCTGGCTGTTTCTGTTAGGGCTTTGCCACTGGACAGCTTGGGTCCAACTTGGGTGACAAATCCCAGCTTATTTGCCATTGACTTCTGTGTCCCCTAGGCATTCTGCCTTTGAGATTGTGGAATTGTATTTCACCTTGTCTAGAGAATGGGCCTCCCTGCCCCCCTTGGATCAGACAACCTTGCCTCATCTAGTTCTATGCTCTGAGTCTTGTCATTCCATTCTATTGGGACAGCCAGCCTGAACTAGTCACCAGATGGTCTATCAAGACATTATCATCTCTTCTGATTCTTCCATGGAACACCTCACTGAAGAATCCCACCGAAGAAAATGTGTAAGAGGAGTAAGTGGAGATACTTAGATTCACCCCGGAAATCTCTCATGGAGGACATTGATTTTGATGACGGGAGTGATCCCTCAGATCACCACTTGAATACATTTCCTTTGGAGACATCCTGGATCACCTGAAACAAAAAGATGGCTGGTCCTCCGGGTCTGGCCCATCTGCTTCTTGGTCCCCCCCATCCAATGAGCTCATAGACCTTGTTTCTTGCCAGACATTAAGAAGCCAGATACTGTAGAGTTGATTCAAAAAGATCAGACAAATTTCTAGATCCCCAAGATCCAGGCACACTGGAGCAAGGGAGTTCTGATCGATGCCATGGTTGTGGCTGAAGCCACTTGTAAAGAACTGGCAGAGCAGAGTTCCTTTGTCCATCCCCCTTAGAGAGAGTCTATGGCATTAGATAGATTTGGAAAGCACATCCAGGCTCAAGAAACCTTTGCCCTCAGAACACTGAATTATCTGGCACATTTTATGAGGTTACAAAGAGATCTGACTAAAGAGCTTGTCAAATCTCTTTCTGTGTCTATGTCTACCAAGGAAAAAAATAGAATCTCCTCACAACTGACCACCCTCCAGTCCATTTCAAATGTGCCAATGAGATTAATGTCCCATGCAGTGTAAGGTGTCTCACAAGTGGAGGGTTCAGGCATAGCCATCAAGAGACATGCCTGGAAGCAACTATGTGATTTTTCAGAGCTCTATAAGTCTTTGTTCATCAATGCACCTTTTGATGGATCTTCCTTGTTTTGCCTCTGCTGCAAAACATACTATCACAACAAAATGAGCAGATGCTGCAGAAGATTCCTATGCTTCTGGCTGAGTGCCAGTCATTCCAAGTTCAGAGCACTGCCCTATGGTCTCACCACAACTTCCATGGTCTTCAACAAATGCATGGCATTGGTAGCAGCTCACTTGAGACTGCTGGGATTCCAAGTGTTTCTATATTTGGACGAGTGGCTACTAACTGTCCCAACCAGTCATCGACTTCTACTGGCTCCAATTGTGTGTTCATCTGGGAATCACAGTCAATTACAACAAATTTCAACTCACACCTAGACAGAGTCTAGAGTTCATATTACTACAAATCTCATCTTACAATTGCACAGAGTCTAGAGTTCATAGGTGCTTCTCTCATCCCTCTCCTCAAATACATACACTGAGGTCCCAAGTCAAGAAAGTGATTCAGAGATCTTCTCTATCAGCCCTATCAATCTTACACGCCATGGGATCCATGACAGCAGCTATCTCCCTTGTTCTATTGGACATGTTCCACATGTGAATTCTTCAATGGACCCTTTCAGTTCAGTGGTCCATTCATCAACATCCATTAACAGCTCCAGTCAAAAAAACATAAACATACAAAAGATATCTTCTTTGATGGAGTGGGTTCATTCAGACCACCTCTATGAAGGCCACCCATTTGTTAATTCATGGCCACAATGAACATGAACTCCTCCCAAATGGGGAGGGAGCACTACTTGAGAAGGACAGTCAAAGGTACATGGTCCTCCAAAGAGGCCAAGACACATATTAGTGTCCAAGAAATAAGGGCAGTCCTCCTAGTGTTGCAGGTCTTTCAAGACATTCTCCTATATGGGACAATTGCCATTCAGATGAAAAATATGTCAGTTGTCTGGTATAGCAACAAAACTGATCTTACCCACTTTGCCGAGAAGCAACAAAAGTGTGGCAATGGGGGATCTCTTCCATTTGCTTTCTAATAGTAATGTACATCCTGGGGAAATATAATGTGACTGCAGACAAATTAAGCAGGTCTATTCTGATGCCCCATGAGTGGTTGCTCAATGTCAAAGTGACAGAGAAGATTTTCTGTTGATGGGGCCAGCCATGCTGTGATCTATTTGCCTCTCCCCTCAACAACAAATACAAAGTGATTCTGTAATCCATGACTGACCTCTGGTCTCCTTTGCATTTAACCACGTTTACCTTTAATTCCCAAATGTCTATACAAAACATTTGGGTTGAAGAGCACAGTTATCCTCATTTCACCCTTCTGGCCTTATCAGTTTTGATTCCCCTTAGTTTGGCCTCACCACCTGCACCACCCCTGGATACTGGATCCCACTCTAGACCTCCTGCCTTACCCAATGGGAATGACTCACCCAAATCTAGCAAGCCCCAAACTAACTGCATGGTTTCTCCAGTTCTGTTGATTGCTAGACAGCCCAGGATCTCCTCCCCAGTCCATCATGTCTTGTTATCCTTTCAAAAATCTTCTACTAGAAGGATTTACAAGAGTAAATGGAAAATATTAATTTTCTGGACCCTTAGCAAGGACCTGGATCCTTTTACAGAATGGGTGCCATCTATCCTTGAGTTTTTCACTTCAATTTTCAATAAAGGGGCTAGCTTTTTAGCTTTTAAAGTTTAATTGTTTGCCATTTCTAACTTCCACTTAGGAAAAAATAATTCTACCTTAGCCTCTTTTAAACTATGTAAAGCCTTTCTCAGAGGAGCCCTTTTACTTAGATCCTCATTGAAGAATCCTACTCCTCATTGGGATTTAACAATAAAGCTTCAGACCTTGACACAGTCTCCCTTTGAACCTTCAGCCAAATCAGAACTTAAATGTTTATCTTGGAAAAATATTGTTCTGGGTGCTATCACATCAGCTAGATGAGGATCTATCTTTTGTACTTGTTTTTTAACAAAGACAGGGTGTTTTTGTGAAGAAATCCATCTTTACTTACCTAAGGTAGCTTCTGAGTCCAACATAAACCAGGTCATTTATCTACCAGTTTTCTTTCCTAACTTTTTAAATAAGGGAGAGTATATGTTCAACCTTTTGGATGTGCATAGGTAACTTTGTCTTTATTTTCCCAGAACCAAAGACTTCAGGAAATCTGACCATTTATTTGTTTCCTTTTCTCCTAACAGATTGGGCAAACCAGTATACAAAGTTATATTGGCCAAATAGTTAACTGAATATATTTCTTTTGTTTATGGTAAAAAAGCTTCATCCTTGCCCATGCCTCCTAGAGCTCATTCCATGAGGTCTATGGCAGCTTCTTCAGCTTTCTGGCCAAGGGCTTCTGTAGATGACATTTTTGCAGCTGTAAGTTGGACTAATTCTCACACACTTATTGCTCATTACAATTTAGACTTGATTTCTAGGAACCAAGTGGCCTATATACATTCAGAGAGTCCAGGTGACACATATCAAGGGTAGCAGACCTTATCACAAAGTATGAATGCATGATTATGCGGACTGACCCCATTGTCCCTATAAGACTGTTATAGCATATGCACCTAGGGAGCCATGCACGTATACTGCCGTATCTTGCTAATGTCATATTTCTGCTGTGCTGCCATGCTATCCTGTGCTGCTGTATTGCCACCATATGTCTATAGTTTGTTCCCTCAGACTCCTGGAATAGAAACATACACAGGTCCATGAGACACATGCCATCCTGTAACATTACCACCAGTACAACATCATACAACATAAGCTACACAAAGTTTGGTGTGTAGTCATGACTGAAGCCAGCATACAGTATCTATTTTGCACCACAAGTGGCATGGCAAAACAATACTTGATTACACACGTACGTGTCAAGTTATGTAGTCACTCTGTGCATCAGACATGTAGCTTCATCTCTCTGCATTGATGGCAAGGATGACAGAATGAGAAGAGTTGAATTAGTATACATCATCTGATGTTACAGGAATATACAGCCTTACTTGTTGTCACTGTGTATTATGTGTAATTCACTAGCTTTCCTGCAGCAGCCAACCATTCTAGGAGGGATTAAGAGGGACAGAGCTAAGATATGAGTGGAATCAGGGACATTTGAGAGGCATGCCTGTAATTGTAGGACAGCTGAGTATCAGTGACATAGATCTAAGTCAGGTTTACTGCTGTAATCCTTATCCCCATATCTCCATCCTCCCATCTACATCCTGTTATATGGAGAAATCAATTATATACCTGGTGGAGTGCAGTACTCCTTTGCTGAACTTTGCTTCCAGTAATCTTTTGAAAAACATGGTCTCTATGTGAGGTAAGTCTTATGCAGACTTGTTCCCCATAATCAGCTACTTGCTTTTCTAAGGTACTGCTCATTAGCATGTACTTGCCTCTGCACCAGTCTGTGGCTTTGATATGGTAATTGCAGCCAAAACAGATGAATTGCACTATCCTTAGCCAATGACATGCCACCACAGTGCAATACATAGGGTCTTCATGTAGATCTAGGCCCCTTTCTTAGCTGTTAAGATGGACATTACTGAGGTGTGGAGATTACAGCATCACAAAAGGTAGGTACAATAACTGTCAACTGTAGAGATCTATGCAGTATGTCCACAGTTTCACCTCATACATGTGGTCAGTGTCCCATAACATTGTGGTCATCTGGCAATTCACTGACAAACATTGTGGGTTAAGGTCAGTAATGACACTGTATAATAAAAAATAATCTACAGACCCACAGACTGTCCTGATCTCTCAACTCTACTTGCCAAATACTAACCCAGCAGGCAACTAAGATCTAAAAATCATGTACTTCTAAAAGTAGAAAAGCCCACCTTACCTGGTGGTCATCTCCTCTACTCCTTCACTGTCGCCAAACTATGGAACTTGCTTCCACCTTCTATAAGAAACACAGGCAGCACCACCACCTTCAAACAAATACTGAAAAATCATCACAACTCTTCCTGACTATGTACCTGTTTTTTAACATAACCTCTTCCTTCTCCTTACACGATAACTAAACTCCTATGCTTTTTGTTACAACTGGCTGATGATTATTTCTCCATATTTATACTTTTTTCATCACTTGTTGATACTGGTACAATAATGCTGATTAATATATCTCTGTTTATACTTCTCTGATTCAATTCATCTTGCAACCAACTAAATAACTGCTTTTATGTATACATTCTTTATATATTACTGTAATCAAACCAACTAGATTCCTACTTTTACGTATATATTCTGTATATATCACTGTAATCACTATGTGTAACACTGTTTCTACTTCTGTCCCAAGTAATGTTTATTTTTTTCTGTATCTATGTTCTTGTTGGAGTTTTTCTCCCTGGGCCTCCACTGAAAATGGGCTCTTTTAGCCCAGTGGACTTTCCTGATAAACAAATGCAATAAAATAAAATAAATAAATAAATAATGGAAAACATGCATTTGAGTGTCATACCCATCAGAATATGCATGCTAATGCAATAATGGCTATTCTATTAACTTCCCGTCTATGTAGGAGCAAACTGTAAAACATGTCCCATTCTCTGGACATTTGTCCCCACTTTAAGTGTGGCTGTGTCCAGATTCCATGTGCTAGGAGGTTGGGAGGTATAGTAGGTCTGTAGTAGCTACCTTTACATACAGGGGTGTGTGCTAGAACACATAGGGGGAAGTGTGAACACTATGGAGGACAACAAGCTGTACATGCAACTGTGGCAGCTGTGTCAGCCCTGTCATTACAGCACAGCCAGGGTAAGGTTACCATTTACAGTCTAATTGAGGCATGTGATTAAAGTACATCTGTTATGCAACAGTACCAATAACAGAGTAGTAGGTGGCATATAGTTATGCTATACGAATATGTGCAGTGTGTCCCTACCTGCAGGTCTTTGACTTGAAAAACTGGATAGTAGTTCATTAATTAGCAGTAACCTGTGTGGATAAAGATTGCATGACTCAGTCATTAATTGCTGCCTTTACAATAATGTAATTGAACTGCAACACAAGACTGAATTTGCACCCATGATTGTGTGTGGCAATATGTACTACATGGAAGTCATTTAACAGGCTGAGTTACTGAGTCACTGCTAGAGCAGGTGCATTTACAAGGTATATGCGCAGTCATACAGTCTGTAACACACATTGTCTGCATCCATCAGTATATGCATGGCTTTCTATTGATATATTTCTACACCAGGGTCCAAGTTGAACATGTTCTTTGCCATTGATGCCTTAGCAGGTGTCTTTCTACATTTTGCTGAATCAAGGGCACATTCACCTGCTATCACAAGCCTCACTTCCATCCATTTTTATGTCTTTGGCAGTCTAGTGGTGCATTATTGCACTAGAGTCCAAAGTGCACAACCATTTTTCCCATTAATTTTTAATTCCAGTTTGCACAGTGCAGTGCGGAGCACAGGAGACACACCTAATGACTGTAAGTGACAATCACTATGTTTTGATGAAAACACTTGCTTTATTTAAGATCTGCGTGGCATGTTGGGTTAATGCTGTGGGATTAATGGGCTTGGGTTTGAAACATTGCAGAGCTGTCTATTTTGTACATGTGTCTAAAAATTTTAGAAACACGTTTACTCATTAAAGCTCTATTTCACAGAGCAAAGCGAAGCTGAGCAGTGTGCTGGCCAGCTCCATGCTAAAAATATATAAGGACAGGAAAAAGGGGAGATAGGAAAGTTGTGAAATGGGGCAAGCAGGGGGAAAAACATAGTGAAAGGCAGGTAAGGATGTGCAAGAAGCATGTAGGAAAGAACTATAGCTGTCCATTTCTTGTACAGCAATGGCTGTGCACTTTGACAGATTTTGTAGATGAATTTGGACTCTCAAACCCCAGAGAGAGGGATGAGGACAACATATCTGCATTGTCAAGCCAATTAGACCAAATTATTTGTGTCCAGTGGGCATGTGTGTGTGAAATGGAGAGCTATGTATGGGGCGATATTTTTTTAGGGACAGGTGCACATTTTATTAAGGTGAGAGTGAAATGTTGGGGAAGGGACATATGGATATATGGGGAGTTGAGTTCAGTAGGAGATGATGCATTCACATACAGATAAGACAGACAGGGGTGGTGTGTGACACATGAAGAGGGTGAACACCTTGGATGGTGAGGGTGTTGTGGAATCCAAGTCACATATGCCTCCAGATGGCAGCAGTGTGACTCACATTGCCATCCATGGGACTGTTGTCACTGCTTCTTTACTACCCTAAGGGTGACTGTGCTGGATGCTGGGCCCCAGGGCAAAGCTGCCCCATCAGGTCAGCTAACATGCTCTCAATCTGGTGTGGGCAGTGTTTATAGCGGCAACAAACTATCCGGTGCACCATGACCGGCAGTTGATCCTGTGTGAAAATGGTCCCTCTGGCACCGCTCCCAGGGGAAGGTCAAGCCCCATCCCACCCAATGCCATAGGTGGTGCAGGGGCAGCAGAGAGGGCACCACCGGTCTGGGTCCCAGATGTGCCAGGACCCAGTGCCATGGCCAGTTGAGTCAAGGTATGTAGATCAGCTGGAAGTGGGCTACCCTGATGTGTTGTGGTAATGGAGGTAAACAAATCATTGTTAGTAATAACAGCATGGCATAACATTGGAAATAACCCAATTACATATCAATGCATATTATGTGAAACACAACAATTAATAACATAACAGTCACTTAACAGCATGCCAGTAACAGTTACAGCATAAAGTTAATAAAATAGGTAATTTAACAAGATATATTAATATGCAACCATTATAATACATAACAATAATAAAACCCATGTCCCAACATACAGTTAATGTAACAACACATGTTAATAGTAAACCATAACCAATGAATAACAATAAGAAGTAAAGATAAGGGGTGGGAAGAGAGAGCGAGAAAAGCAGTCCATTAGTAACAATGCCGGTTATGTCCTTGACAACAGTACTACTATCTACTCTATGGGTCTGTATTATCTTTATGTGTACAGTGACTACAGGTCTCCTATTGTTGATGTAGCACATACATACCTCTCAAGCT
Source organism: Protopterus annectens (assembly GCF_019279795.1). Lineage (NCBI taxonomy): Eukaryota > Metazoa > Chordata > Ceratodontiformes > Protopteridae > Protopterus > Protopterus annectens. Next base: position 535,811,847 of record NC_056739.1, read on the forward strand.
ATTTGCATGGGACACTATGGGCCAAGCAGTAATAACTGTGGGGACCTATAACTACCAAGGTGTTCTGTGGGCTGATTTGGTGATACTTTGCAATCTAGGTAATCATTTCCATGGTAATCCTGTGACAAATGGATTACACACTGTTAATTACATAACATATAATCATGACACTTGAGAGACAAGTATGTGTTCAGTACAGACACTAAACAGCTGTCACGCCTTGTTTGGCAGGCATGGGAACCCAATACCAGTGACTGCAGAGGACATCTGCATAGAATGTATTAATTCACTACAGCAACTTTTAACACACTCCAGGCATATAGCCATACTGGGATTACACATTTTATTTCTGACTGAGCATTGCTGATGAACACATTCTTGCTAATGATTTTAACAGTCTGTGACATCTAAACACACAATTATCTACTCATAATATGGGCTACCTCATCAATTTACCTGTAGTTCCTGTGGAGATAGAAATTGTGAACATTACATGACTGCTGCTGTAATATTTGCTGCTACATACCACTGGATTCAAACCCTGGACTGTGTGTGGCAAATGTACTATATACAGAGCATTTGACAAACTGAGCTAGTGAGTCATTACTGACTACTGACCGACTGATATTTGCCGAGAGCTCACCTGGAACCAAAATATGACCTGGTAGTACTACTATAGACTGCAGTAACAGTAGAATGCACGTGCATGAAATATAAGCATAATGCAGATAGTAGGTAAACTATATTTCAGTATTATATCTGTGAAGACAACAAACAGTATCAGGTTATGGAGTGGGCTACCTCACCCATATACATTTATTACCTGATGTCTGTGGATGACAGAGCATTATGTGACCAATATTGGCCTAGAGACAGCCTTAAACGGTACTATATGAGTTAACCAATAAAATTTATAGCCATTAGATTTGCATTCTACAGCTATTACAGTGTTATACTTGACTGCAGCTCCTTACCTTACAGCCTCAATGCAGACAGCTCTACTGCAATGGTTACGACAACAAAATACTGATGTACACCATTTTCCTTGGTGCTATTGGTATTGTTTCATGTTCTTATTGAAATACACTTGGTATTATTCATTTATTGTACTACAGCACTAATTCCACATTTATTGCACTACATACTTTATTATATTTACTTTAATGCAGTTATTGGTATTGTTTCATGCTTTTATTCCACCACAGTTGGCATTATTCATTTATTGCAATACTGCTCTAATTCCACATTTATTGCACTATAAACTTTAGTGTATATATACTTTAATGCTTTTATTTAATTTGTTTCATGTTTTCATTGCATTACAGTTGGCATTATTCATGTATTGCACTACAGCTCTAATTCCACATTTATTGCACTACAAACTTTACTGTATATACTTTGTTGTAGTTAATGCTTTACTCTTTCTTGCTTATTTCACTACAGTTAGCATAATACATCTGCACTCAACACACTCACTGTGCAACCTGGCCAAGCCCCCAGCATGCATCTTGACATTGCAAGCCCTTTCAGCTGTAGCTGTTGGGACAGAAACACACAATTATGCATACCACTTTTGCAGATACTCAGATTACATATTGGTAAAACAAAGGTAAAATTACTTACACACTTCTGGGGCATTCCATGACTTAATTTCTTGGACCCAGGTGTCCAAGGTTCCCCCTTTTATCTTTTCAGGTCATCATGGTAGTGACGACACTGCTCACCTGTGCAGGCGATACCAGTAACACTGGTGAGTTCTCTGGCCAGCCAGTCCCAAGCCTCTGACTTGCACTCCAAGCCCTGGAAATGACTCTGCAACAGCCTGTCTTCATGGTTATTCACAAGGAACCCAACCATGACTCTGGACTCTAGAATGCCCAAACACTGCACCCAAAAGTGTGCACCTTTACCAACACCACCAGCCATATTATACCTTCAGTTGAAATACCTCCAATGGATTCTGCTGTATTCCCACCTATTGGGCTTAATATAGGCTGTTTTCCCATCCTTACACATCATTGGGCAACATTCAAAAAACTGCCACATCACTTAGCATCACAAACCAGTGCAGCTGAGCTGAGAAGTGTGAAAACTTACAGAACCATTGACTTAGAGTAGCTTAACAGGGCGCAAACCAGCCAAGCAGAGCTGAGCAGTGTACAAACATCGGCAACTGTTACCATGTTTATGAGGTGCTTAGCAGGTCTAAGCACAGTTAAGCAAGCTTAGCAGAGCATAATAGGGCCATATTTTAAAATTGTCTGCATAACGTATATCAAAATTAAATATGCATTTTCCCTTCCACGTATTCCAACCCTGGACATACTGCACATGAAGCCATAACTCTACCCATTTAGCTACATGAATAGTAAAAAATCCAGTATACCTTCACATATGCCACTGAGCTACATGCTTAGACAAGCTTAAACACACCTTTAAATAAATAATTAATTACATCCGGTTTCTATTTTTAGATGTCTGACAGGTGTCTGCTATCTTATATTTGAGTGAAACTTGACATTGCTGCACTCTCCGCTGCACCGTGCAAGCATGCTTTTTTTTAAAAAAAAATAAAATAAAAATAAAACAAAAAGACATTGCAGGGAGTCTTATAATCATCTGCAGCCACAGTTAGCACTACACCTCTCCCTACACTGATTCAATAATCATGTTCCTTGGCTCTCCCTTGGCAACGCATCATCATTAATATGCATGGCGAGCTGCCGAGGAGGAACCATGACCATGAACACAGATACATTCCATGTACGCTCTACACAGTGCCGACATGGATTTTATTAAATCCTGGGGCAGGTTAGTAACCACAGTCAGTGCATAAAATAACAATACATTTATATCATGTTTCCATGAAGTATCAAACTTAATATAAATCACATAATGCATTTTAACTTGTAAAGAAAATAAATCAAACAAATAAATAAATAATTAAACTTAGTTTTGAAAAGAGTAAGTTCAAACAGGAGCAGCACATTGATTCTATCCACCTATCATGTTGCCATGAAGTATCAAACTTAATATAAATCACATAATGCATCTTAACTTGTAAAGAAAATAAAACAAACAAATAAATAAATAATTAAACTTAGTTTTGAAAAGAGTAAGTTCAAACAGGAGCAGCACATTGATTCTATCCACCTATTAAACATTATAAAGGAGAGACCAAACACAACATTTATCCATGAGCTTTTGCCTGAAGTGGTGTTTAGTGATGGCTATCTCTAGTTTTCTAACCACAGTCATCATTGCAATGACCTTTGCAATCTGTGGTGCTGTCAGAAGTTCCAGAATCCAGAACAAGCACTATTTGCCACCAAGAACAAAAGACTCAACAGTTTAACATCTGAAATGTTATCTCTGGGGTACACCAATAAACCAATAAGTAAAAGAGCTTCATGAGCACAAATGGCTCTGAAGCCAAGTAATCACACAAATTCTCCAAGTCCCTTTTAAAACTGTCTAGTGCTAGGCAGCCCTAAAATATATGAAACTGATCTGGCCTAAGATATTCTCCACAGCTCCATCTTGAAGGGCTAACTAATGAGAACAATTTAAGTAATCTAGCAAGAGTATAAAAGAAGCTAAAAAGGCACTGCCTATATATATATATATATATATATATATATATATATATATATATATATATATATATGACACCTAGTAGCATAGCAGGGTATCATCAATACTTTAGACTACTGCTGAGGAGTAATGTTCAATCCTAAGTCTACCTGCCAAGTTTGTCTATAACACTACGCGATATTAAATTTTGAAGTTAATTAAAATTTTGTAAATAAAACAAGTGCTCTAGTAGGGAACTACTCTCCCCTACAATCTATGAGCTAGGAGCTATTGAACTAGCTTGGGCTGGTCTGGTGCGGAGACTGTAAAAAAATCCCATTTTTACCCATTTCCCATGTCATGAGATAAAATACCCTGGCAATATTCATATTTAAATAAAATGTCTCACAAAACAACTGACAATCCAAGACTTTGTGGTTATCTAGTAATTTTTCCCAGTACTGTAAATTCCTTGCACTGTCCATATCCTTACTACTTGAGCCTGCATACAGCCCCAATGAGCAGAGTGTAATATATGGGTCAGTGAATCTTAAATTTTGCATAGTGTCATAGCTGGTTTTACCTGTACCAAGATCCCATTAACTAGGTTCAGCCTCAGGTTACCTGGTTGACCCATGTACTTCTGCAGGGCACAGTAGATGTTCATCATTATGACCACTGCAGCAGTAGTTTTAGCTGTATGGGTTGCATTCTGTATGGATATAACAGCCAGTCAGCCAACCAGCTTCCAAAACATGAAGGTACCTTCCTCATGTACAGACCATTATTCAGCTCAAGCTGTGCTGAAGAAAAGAAGGGGCATGGGCATCAAGCCCTTCAGATCTTTCCAGTCACAGAAAAGTGCTCATCTTGTGGGCTTTCACGGATTGACAGTCAGCTAACACTTTTAATTGTTGGAGAAATATGTTCCCTTTAAGGAAAAGAAAACTTCCACACTTTGCTTTTTATGACATCAGCTGAATCTTTTCTGTGAAAATACAAATTTTAAGCAAGGAACATGTTTTTATTGATTGTTACGTAACTTTTAAACACTTACATTACCTTTTACATTTGTGGAAGAAAATTGTTTAAACTAATTTCAGACTTCTTTTTCGGATAGAAAAATTATGTAATATTACTTTAGGGGGCTATAGTAAATATTTAACGTGCTTTTTTATGTGGTTTTAGTGAAAAGAGTGACTTTTTTATTACTTACCTCTTTGCCCGACTACCGCTGCTATTAGAATTCCTGTGCATCTGGCACCTTTTTCTGCTTTACTATGGAACAACATATCGGCTCCTTCTGCCAACACAAAAAGAAGAAAATTAATGATGCCACTGCAGCAGCTGATCAAATGCCTCAGCTGCAGATGGGTGATTCTCAGAGCATTCATCTTTTTTCTGTGTTTCCTCTAGTGTAGGCCATATAGCTACCATGAGCCAGGGATTAGACGCTTCCTCTGTGGCTGTTGCAGTGCCCCTGGTGGGCAAGGGTGAGCAACTTTTGTTAGCCATGAGAGGAGCAAGAAGCTCTGTCAAAAAGCCAAAACTCAGACATATGTCTTCTCTTATTTCATTTACTTTGGACAGGAGTGATTTTCTGGGCTTTACTCAGCGTTTAGTTCAGGCTCTTAACCATTCCAGTTCAGGTATTGCTAGTAAGAGAAAAAAGGATTCTTCATTTTCAAGATTTTGAAGGTACAAATTCTGTTTTCTGATCCAGATACTGAAGACAGTGTTCAAAACACACTAGCACTTCGGCAAACAGCCTTTCAGGAGTAGACTACTCCTGCAAGGCTTTTTGCTGAAGTGCTAGAGTGTTTTGAGTGTTTTATGCAATAAATTACTGTCTGGTAGCCTTTGTTGTTTTATTTCATTTTCTTCAGTTTTCTGCTTGTGGTGTTTATACTGAAGAGAGTGTTGACTCTGCCAGTCTCTTTGAAAAATGTTGTTTTTCCTGAAACCATTTCCAGAATAGATGCTAGTTGTTTCAGTGGGGACATAATGATATTCCATTGTCCCAAAAGAAGTATTACGATTTGTTACAAATGGATTTTCCTGATCCTACCATGATTCCTCCTGTTCTTTCAGCGCTGGAGGATATTTTTGTCACAGCCTGTAACCTGCCTATCAGCTTGCTGATCCCAAGAAAACAAATAGGTTGTATAAATTTCCTCATTCTTATACGTTTTTATATAATAATGCCAGATCAGACCCAGCAGCTATTGTTACACTGAACCTGGTTGTTGTTAAATATTTAGTTAACACCAATCCCTCACCTTCTAACAAGGATGGCAAAACTTTTGATAGATTTGGAAAAAAGGTGAATTTTTCTGGAGCACTTATTTTTAGAATTCTCAACTGTCAAGCTAATATCTTAAATGTTATATTTGTTCATTTTGGGAACAAAGAATATTATGGCAACTGTTTCATCTTCTGTTGATAAATCTCCTTTGTGTAACCTTAGTGCTTTTCTGTCTCAAGTGGCTACCCACTGTTGCTTATGATTTTGCTGATACCACTTCCAGGGCTTCTGCCACTTGAACTGTCATGAGCAGGTTTGCTTGGTTATGTACTCAAAACCAAAGGATGACCAAGATGAAATGTTGAATTATCCTTTAAATGGATTGTTAGTTTTTGGGCCGTCAGTTGTAGAGGGTCTTATAAAGTATGATGAGAGAGGTATGCTGATTCATGAAATTTCTCAGATGTTTCAGCCTTCCTTCTTCAAGTTTATCAATGGGTTTAATGCTACCCTACAACCTTTCTCAAAAAATCAAAATAAACAAACACAGCAAGCTGCAAAGAAGCAAACATTTAACAAGCAAGGGAAGGCAGATTTCAAAAGGAAAAGAAGCAGCCCCCAGAGAAATGGACAGTCTAATAATTCTGAATGGCTTTCTACAAGACTCCTTCTCACCCTTCCCAGGAATCTCCATTTTTGTCTTTGGCAACAGATAGTTTTAGATAAATGCATTCTGAAAGTAATCAATCAATGTTACAGATGGGAGGGAAGTCTCTCCCTCCTATTTGAGGGATTTCAACTCTTCCATTAAACCAATCTTCTCATTTTCCTCTTGTGATTCACCAACTGCTATCTCAGGGGTGTAACAGCAGGTACCTCTTTCCTCATTTAGGAGAAGAGTTCAATTCAAGAATGCTTCTAGGGTCAAAGAAAGAAGATTCATGGAAACTGGTTCATAGGTTAATACTAAGCTAGCTGACCTTGTGGCCCATTTTAAGGTTAGCCAGTTTCGCTTTTTGCTCTCAAATGAACCTCTCCCATTTAGTTAAAAATGGGCGATACCTATCCCATGCTCGTTAATTATATATTATACAATGACTGACCATTAACATTCAAAAACAAGCACGCTGACTGGTCAGCCCAACCAGTGTTCCCATTGTAAATTGAGCATATACCAATGGAAAAAGATCCATCCCCTGGACTTTCTTCCATTAATATATGCTAAAACATTTTAAGTTTTCATCACCATAAACAAAATAATAATAAAATTAGAAATCCGGACAGTCCAGAGGTATGAGAGAGACAGGACGAACAAAATATTAGGAAAATCAGGTACAGTATTCAAAACTAAAGAAACATATCTGATTTTCCTTGTATTTTCTCCATCCTGCCTCTCAGGTACCTCTGGACTGTCTGGATTTCTAATTTTATATAGCTAAACAGACATCAGAACACACATATATTCACCACCAAACTGTAAAAGATCTGGGTCTACTGTGTAAAACAGATGCTGTAACTTGCAACATGACAAATACTTTTAAGAATCAGGTCACACAAAGATAAAACTAATGAGATGAGACAATACAAAACATGCACAGATATAAACAGAATAGCTATATACAATTAGAAATCTGGACAGTCTGGAGGTATGAGAGAGAAAATACTAGGAAACCAGGTACATTATTCAAAACTAAAAAAATTTACCTGATTTTCCTTGTATTTTCTCCATCCTGGCTCTCTCTTACCTCTAAAATATCAAAATTTCAGCATAAAAAAAAAGGTGCAATGTAGAGCTTCCTTTCTACAGCACTGATGTACTGCATAAGTGTGAGAAAGAAAGTCCCATACATATGCATAGTACATCAGGATACCAAGGTAAAAATGCAGAACAGCAACACAGCTCCCTTATACAAGGAAATGATTTAAGAAAAGTAACTAACTTAACTCATTCCCTCCAGTACAGCTCTTTTGAGTGTGTACCTTTAACTCCCAGTGGGCGTGGCTTAAGCCTTTAAAAAATGAATTTATCACCTTACAGTTCTAACAAATACTCATTGACAGAGGTCATATATCAATACAATTGTGTTTGCCATCATGTATGCTTCAAGATAAAATATTCTGATACCTTGTAAGTATCATTGTTTTGGAATTATTAATGCAAATATAAACAAGTAATATTTGATGCCTAGAGGAGCAGTAGGAGGTAACTGAAGAAACGCTTGGAGGAGTCACTCGGCTGTATCCTTTTAGTAAGGTACCTCTGTGGGCATTCAGTTGTCATATGTGTCTTGACAGATACATGTCAAAGGGGACATTATATTCAATGACTGGCCTAATAGTGGTCAATGACATCCCTAGACCTAGACACAATTCCTTTGTTTACAAGCTGTGCAGTATAGAAGGACTTTCTTACAACAATGGACACATGTTGGCCAAAAGTTACATCACTGTCCATATAAGTGCTTAAATCCTGAACAAATGGGTAAACACTTAGGGATACATATTGTTAATGTTATAGTTCCCTGGGATAGGTGACTTCCCAAAGGATACAATAATGCATTTTTTGCCATTTACTTTCACGCCATGATTTTGGCACCAGTTTTTTATTTGGGAAAAAACGTCCTCCTGGGTGGATAAGTCATTTGGAGATTCAGTGACTCATCCTAGCTTGCTGTCTTCTGTAAACTTAGTCAGCCAGAGCTCTTTCATATTGGCTTTTACTTCAGAAAAGTAGATGCCAAACAGGAGAGGTCCCAGCACAGAACCAAGGGGGACTAACTGGTGACTGATCTCTCCCTGGAGGTAACTTCACTTATTTTGATTTCCTGTGTCCTATCTGTGAGACAGCTGGCAACTAAAAAAGTTACATAATTCTGGATCTTTCCCTTTTAAACCTGTTTGCAATAATGTCCAAGCTGAAAATATCACTTTGCAGCTTCTTATCCCTCATTCACCATTTCAGTTCCAGATTTCATCCATTTCTTAATTTTTTTCTGTGTTTTGATAACACCATCAGTTCTTTGCACTACACTTTGGTATATCCACTGTTCCAAAAGTTTGCTTCATGTATTTTACTATTGTGATATTCATGTGTTTTACTATTGTGATACTGTTCCAAAAGTATTTGCAAAGTGTCTAGCTCCTGTGATAGCTTACTGCAGACTGCAAGGTATTCATATTTTCCTTATTTGCTGAACTTGCTTTCCTTTGTAGAGTCTTTTTCAAAGTGTCAGGAATCTCTCAATTCCGTGAGTGATCTCCTTCACAAATTGGGTTACTAGGAGAACATAAATAAGTCTTGTTTGACTTTCCACAGGATTTTTTCCTGGAGTGTCTCCTCTCCTAGACTTGTCAATTTAAAGAGCTTTTCTCCCACAGAAAAAAGTGTGTATCCAAATCTATTCCTAAGCTTTTTCTATCTGACTACTGTGTCAGGGAGAGAATTTCACAGGATTTTGGGTCTCACAGCTGATTCCTCTAGCAAAACTCCACATGAGAAAAAAAAATCAGTGTTATCAAAAGTATTTATCGTCCTAACATTAACATCTCCTTACATTCCAGGTTCCAGTTTTGGTGTTTGTAATAAGAATCTGTTTTTCCCATTGTCCCTCTCAGCTCCAGCAAGTTGATAACAACATATGCTTTAGACTTTGCTTCAGTATCAGTGCTCATGGAGATAAGAGTACAGGATCTTTGGTACAGGAAAGACAGACCAAAACACATAAATATAAAAGTGATGTAGACGCTGATAAATGCTGTCAACTCTCTCAGCCATCTATGGTTCCCAGGATGAGTACAAGTGTTTACAGAGAAGATTACAGTGATGTGCATAAATCAACAAGTGGAATCCAGATCTTACCCCTGTACAGACTAGCCATGGTAGCCTGGGATATAGCTTATCAACACAGCCTCACTCTACATGCCTCTTAGATACCTTCAGAGCAAAACCGTGTAGCAGACAAGCTAAGCAGGACCAGGACAGACCTTCAGGAATAGAAATGGTATCAGAGGTCTTCAGAATTTGATCCAGCTGTGAGGAACAACTCAAATAGATAATTTTGCCTCTACTCATAAAAAATAATTTGGCAAAATTGTTCCATGGAAGAAGGCCTGGAAGACAGATGCTTTTCTTTGTGTGGTGCAGAAATATCCCTGTATGCTTTTCCACTCTTTTCACTAAAATACAGGAATAATCTGAAGATTCAGAAGGATTTTCCAAAGATCATTGTGTTAACACTCTCCTGACCCAGGAAAAAATGATTCTTCCTTCTTTTGGAAATGGCCAGGGGCAATTACCACAAGCTTCCTCACAGAATGGACCTAATCAAACAGGGCAAGGAATATTTAGTAAATCCTGACCCCCAAAAAAACTGAGGCTTACTGCCCGGGTAATAGAATCATAATACCTTTTAGGCAGCTATTTTCTGAGGATGTGCAACAAGTATTAAGGGAGACAAGATCACCTGATACTAGAAAATCACTTGTTTAATTTTATTTTTATATATTTATTTTTATTTATCTATTTTGCTTTTATTTACTGGGTATGTCTAACTGAGTTTAGTTAAAAACGGGGGTGAAAAGTTCCAACCTATTGCAAACAGTTTTAAAAAGACATTCAGTAATATACATGAACAGCCATTAAATAATATATATCAACAATTACGCTTACATATGACAGTTAGATTACATTCATATGCAAAAAGAGGCAACTGTTGCAGTATAAAAGATACGTATGCATTAGCAGATGTTGAAACTTTGAACATTTGGACAGGTGTATTAGTTGGCTTATTGAGTAGATAATAGGTTGTGTGATTAATGCTTAGAAATTCAAAGAAATGGAGGTGAGGGAAGGAACTAGATAGGGCAGAAAATGTTAATATTGTAGTTAAGAGGTGGGATGTGAAGCATGTATATAGCTATCATAAAGTTTATATCAGAAATCTAGAGGTGGGGGTTGTCAGTGTCAGAAAACAATTTACATAGCTGGGAGATATTAGGAAAAGTATTCAGGTACTGGGGAAGACTGGTTGTGGGACAAAACATTCTTAATGTAGAGAAATGGTATGACAATATGGCAAGCTGAAGATAACAGTAGCATTTACCTTGGAGATGTACAGGAGCAGATCCTTTGATTTGATTGGTTAAATTTTAATGAGTTTTCATTTTGAATGGATTTTAGTGGTATTGGGATGTGGTTCCATAGTTTAGCTACACTATTTGATTATGAAGAGTTACTTGCAGTATTAGATGATTTGGTTGTAATAATTTGCGATTTTCTCTGGAGTGTAAAATACTATGGGGGAGTAGTACTGTACTGAGATGTTAAGGGTTGGGCAATTACCTGGCTTATAGATAATTCTGTGAATTTTAGTTAGCCGAGAAAGAGCTAGGTGATATGTTAATTCTCTGAGGGTTAGGCAGTGGTGTGTTCTATTATAGTTTATTTGAAATTTAGCTTTTCTTATTATAACATTGCTCAAGTTTGGACAGTTGTGAAACCTGAAGATTGAGGCAGCATGGATGAGTGATGGCACTAAGAAAGTAGAGGCTATACATTTCCAGCTATGTTAGTAAGATTTTACTCTATATAATGTACCTAGTTTTTGATGATTTTTTTAACCACATGTGATACATGATGGTCGAAAAACAAACTGGACATCAAAGATGACACCCAGTGTTTTTTTTTTTTTTTTTTTTTTTTTTTTTTGTGGTTTATTTGTTCTGTCATGGTTTTGTTGGCAGAGATGATAGTGAATAGTATTGTTTTAGAAGAGATGTGTTTTGGGATGAAGAGCAGTGATTTATTTATTTATTTTTAGGATTTCGAAGTAATTGTGAATTATATAGTATACCACTCAACTGTCCAATTTTTCACACACTATCCAGATTTTTGACTCATGGCTTTGGTCTGTTCCTCATAAAATGTGTTTTTTTTTCTGGCAAAGCACTCAGGACTAAGGCCACTAAATAATGAACATACATTTGAGTTTCAGACATCAAATCCTTCATAAGCATTTGTATTAATACAAAACTTATTATTCTAACAACCTTCTAAATGTATAAGAGCAATGTTTAAAATTTGTCCCTGATTGTGGGCCTTTGTTCACCTATTATTTTAGGCTTTGTCCAGATTTATTGCTTTTAGAGGCTGAGAGGTATGTTATTTAGCCATGTTTCAAATGGTAGGAAGGATTATTGTACAAGGTCTTGAAGTTTAGAGAGATATTTGGCAGAGCAGATTAGGATGGAGTCATCAGCATTTGAAGTGGAGTAGCATTTTTTATAGCGGTGTCATTGATGAATATGCTGAAATGTATGGGGGTCTAGTATATTCCTTATGGGACATCCGTACTTACTGGCAAGAAAGTGGAGAAATCATTTCTCCATGTCACAGCTTGTTCTCTGTTTGAGAGGTAGCTATGGAACCATTGCAGTGAAGAGTTGGCGAGCCCTAAGGAAAAGAGTTTCTGGTGGGAAACAGTATCAAACACTTTTAATAATTTTAGGAAGATGGTGGAGACAAGGTTTCTGGCATGTCTGTGAGTGTTGACAGTATTTACAAAATTCAGCAAAGCAGTCGTTATGCTGTGATGATCATGGAAGCCATGTTGGGTTTACAACAAAAGCTATTTGACTGTTAGATGGTTGCAAAGCAGCATATGAATACATTTTTCTAATATTTTTGATAAGCAATATAAAATGGCAATTGGCCTACAGTTTGGAACATCTGTATTTATTTTATCCTTGTGCATTTGAATAATACATTATTTTTTCTATAGCAAAGGGAGTTTATTTTCAAAGATGGATCAAATTATCAGAAGTGAATCTGGATATGCAGTAGCCTCAACTTTTATTTTAAGATATTCACCAGGTATTTTGTCACTAGCGTTTGTAATAGGCTTTAATTTAATTTTTTGAGGCATTTTTGGATGGTATCTATGAGAAATAGCAGAATGACAAATGTTTTAGGAGTGTAATTGATTGAGCATAGGCCTTAACAGCTTGATTAGTTGCCTGGTTGGTTAATGAATGTACTGGCTGCGTAAAGTGGGTATTGAATTGGTTGGCTATGGTATCATGTTCTTTCTCTGTTTTTAATGATGATGTTTGGTAAATGGAAAAGATTTCCTGGTTGGTATCAAGACAAGAACCAGCACCCCTTCATGCTAATGTTTCTCTGGTTCTATATTACTTGTGGGAGTTACTATCCTCTGGCCTATCTTACTCCTCCATCAAGGTTCATATGGTAGCCATTTCAGCATGTCTGACCATAAATCTCCCTATTTCAATACACTTGCATGTGAAAATGTTTTTGAAAGAGGTGCTTTATACTAATCCCCCTATAAAACAGGCAATTCTTCCTTTGGATATTAATTTTGTGCTAGGAAAAAGTAACTCTCACTCCATTAGGACCAGTTCATGAAATTGACCTGAGGTTCTTAAAATAGAAAACAGTGTTATTGATAGCTCAGACCTTTGCAAGAAGAGTGTTTGAGTTCCAAATTCTTATGATGGGGGGACCTTGTCTTATTTTCCACAAATATAGTGTTTCCTTGAGAACTAATCCTTCATTTTTTTGTTATTCATTTATTTATTTCTTGACGTTTGTTGACCAGGAAAGTCCACTGCATCAAAGACCCATTTTCAGTGGAGGCCACGGGAGATAAGTTCATATGGCAACAAATTTAAATGGTATAAACAAAATAGAGATGATAATCACAACATTAAAGAAATGATTCAGTCATTTCAATCCAGTGTACTTGTCTTTAAGTCATTCAGTTAAAACAGTTACATAAGAAAAAAAAAGCTAATTATGCAGTTTAACTGTCTAGAAATAGGAGAAAATCTTGAGATGAAAAAAGATAGAGATAGTTAACTGATATATTGAAGTTTCTAAAATACTTGTTAGAAGTTGTTAAACTACTTACTTAAAGTGGTTTAATCATGTGACCACAGGAACCGATATGCCCCCGGATTCAGCAAGCTCTGCACGGAGTGCAGGAATAGTGCAAGAGCTGCTGCACGCAATATGGCCAACGAGCGATCCAGGAATGAGCTCCCGGGACGTGCACAAGCACTCCTACACTATTCCTGCACAGACACCACTGCTATATGCTAATTACCTCATTTGTTAGTGAAAACCATGCAAATGAGGTGAATTAGCGATCCAGAAAGCAGGCAGGCGTCTGTGTAGGAATAGTGTAACCTGCAGAAATGTATTCGGTTACTAAACAAATACATTTCTACAAATTACAAAACGGAGGTATGACAGCTTGAAAGAAAGCATGTATTCAATGTAGTAGGCATGCCAATGGCCAAATATATGTCCATCAGCATGAAACATAGTGGCAAATTTATAAAAAACAAGTTTTCTTTTTTTTTTTTGGCCGATCTCAGCAGTTTAAGATTAGGACAGCAGTGTGCAAACAGGATCGGCCAGAAAATAAGAAAAAAAAGTTGGAAATAAGCTTTTAAACCCAAATCAGCATTTTGTCATAATAGTCAATGACATGCATAAGACAATACTAGGGAATAGTGGTTGCTAAGGGGGAAGGCTGAGTGTGAGTGGGGTAACTATGAATTAACATTCTGTTTTATGCAAATGAGGAGATTGATACTGAATCACAGATTTCTTCTCAGTGTTAGCTTGCACCCAACCGTGTAGGAGCAGCAACACCATTGTATAAGTCTAAAGAGGTGGATGACCTCATAAGGGGAGTGTCAAGCATGCTGTAAGCTTTTTGGAGCTCTATGGCCCTTGTTTGCCCTTAGCTAAGCACAGTTAAGGAAGGGAATATGTGTCTGAGGCTCCCTAGCAGTGTTTACATTGCCTAAGCAGGTGTGCGCACCACATACCGGGTTTTAATGAAAACAAAAAAAAAAACGGAAATATCAGCTCTGTCCACATCTGAGCACGGGGTATTTGCGGCACACCTCGGGGCTTAAACGCGAAGGCAATGGGAATGGAAAACAGCAGTAGGAAGGCAATCAAGGAGAACTAGCATAGCTGGCACGTGAAATGTATCAGAATCAGCAAATTACACATGGAGCAGCCTAGCACACTACTATAAACTATGCAAACACCTTCCAGTCTGTTTTTTCCCACAAACTCTACACCACTGGTGTACACAGATGGGGAAAGTTTACCCGACAAAACTAACAAAATGGTAGGGGCTGCTGTCACTCTCATACATCAATATGTGCAAGAGGCTGAGGGTGGTGAGGATGTGAATACTGATGACCAGCCCACAGTGAGGAAAAGGAAAAGAGTGTACAGACCCAGGGTAACCTACCAGGGGCTACATGAGCTGGAGATAGTGGAGCACTATAGGGTGGACAGGGAAATTCTACAGCAAATTGTTGAGCTGTGCCGGCCACGCCTCACACACAGAACCTACAGAGGGGAACCCATCCCAGTGGATACCAAGGTATGTGTAGGCTTAAGAATACTAGTCACAAGTACCTTCCAAAGGACAACTGGGAATATCATGGGGATCACACAGGCATCAGCATCCAGGGTACTCCACCATTTCCTGGATGCCATGTCAGCACATGCCGGTGAGCACATATATTTCCTCAACACCCATGAGGCATTGACCAGCAATATGCATCTCTTCCACCAAATAGTAGAATACCCTAAGGTACTGGGTGCTATTGACTGCACACACATACACATCAAATCACCACCTGGTGAGCGGGGTAGGTTCTACATAAACCAGAAGGGCTTCCCCTCCATCGGCTGTCAGGTCGTGTGCAATGCCCAGGGCATTATCTTGAATGTGTGTGCTGGCAGCCCTGGAAAGTATCACAACTCCCACATCTAGCATATGACACAGCTGTACCAGACATTTGCCAGTGGGGACATCCCATACAGCCACCTAGTGGGGGATGCTGGCTACGCACTGGAGCCGTGGCTGATGACACCCATCAGAAATGCACTCACACCTGAACAAGAACTCCATAATGAGGCACACACACAAACCAGAATCATAATAGAGCATGTGTTTGGGATGTTCAAGTCACAGTTCCACTGCCTGGACATAGCCAGTGGAGCCTTGCAGTACTCTCCAGCTACTTGTACACAAATGTTCATAGTATGCCCCATGCTACACAATATGATCCTGCAGAAACAGCTGCCACAGAAACAGCACGGGGCAAGGCCACACAACTCCCCCCCCCACCATTGCCAAGGCCATCACAGACATAGAGGGACTCAGAGGAGGAACTACCTGAGGCTGTCCATGTAGGCAGAAGGAGGTGTGCTCAGTATGCCCAGGCCTTGGCAAAGAGGCAAAGCATAGCACATACACTGACAAGGTAGGGACCCAGGGAATGACACCTCTCTCTGACTCACACATACAGTAAAAGAGATGCCAAACATGACACTACCTGTGCTTTACCATGTATAGGGAGTGTACTATGTGCACCCGACATAGTCAGCCCTCCTGCACCGTCCTCAATACTGGCACAGCCAAACGGTAAGTCACTCTTCCTATCAATTGCTGAATGGAGTAGTATATTCTGATAGCTGTATCTATGGTATAGAAGTGGGCATGCAAAGGAATCGGGTTTCTGAATGGGATGGCAGCAGATAGTGGACACCTATATGGGCAGCATGAAATCCATAATAAATACTGGTGTCAACATACTAGGCAGTACTAGACAAGGTGACAAATCCCACTGCAGTGCATGTGGTGGCCCAAATGTGTGTCCATAGGACACACACATGCATGTCAGTGAGGCTCACTTACCCAGCACCAGCCTCATCCAGCAGGACAGGTGAAGATGGCCATAAAGAAAGGCTGGGCTAACGCCTCCAATTGATGGCAATGGTTAACAACCCCCCTCCAGACCTACACAGACAGACTACAACAGGTCTGGCAGTTGTGTGTTAGTTCTGAAGGGTAAGAAGTCTGAAACTCAAATGTAGGTTAATAAAACCTAAGATCTGTACTCTACTGATATGCCGTCAGTCTGCATGATAGGTCAGAATACAAAATTAAATGGAAGCCAGCAGAGTACCTGAAATACCAGCACAGTCATAGCAAATGTTTAAATTCATCAGGTGTGCCCCACAATCCTATGTAGAAATGCAGTAACATGTAAGCGTGAGGTGTAATAACAGTGGAGCACAGATTACTCAAGCTGGCCCAATCTACAGGATAGATTGTCACATGTGTACAATATGCAGGGGTCCGTGTGTTAGGTAGTTGTGTGTTCAATATTGTCTGGAAGTGGTCAGCATGTAGGCATGGAGGGTTGTGTCTCGGTGGCCTATGGGCAGTACTGTGGATGACATGGCCATGTTCCAACAACTGCAGTGCCAACCACAATGCTTCTCAGCAACACCCATGTCAGCAGTCATCCATACTCACTGTCTGGATGTCAATATCTGTCACCATCTGAAAGATGGACATGCAACGAATGTGGGCCCAGACATACACACAGTACACAGGTGGAAGTACCCTAGACAGAGTACATAAAATGTAACTGTCAACTGCACACAACTTTGGAATTGTACATACAGGTTAGCAGCAGATTAGTTGTCTGTGTAGTATGGAATACTGATGTAGTCTGCACAATCAGTGGCAGACCACAAAAGGCACAGTTATGAAGTAATGAGAGACTGCGTATGTCCCCACACAAGGGTGTTTATATTATAACATCAAAGTCTTAAAACTTCGAATGTTATAATATCGAACCCTATGCACCGAATGCTGATAATAGTGAAGCTGCAAAATATTGAATACTTTCCTAGGGAAAGTATTCGGTGGGCCATTTCTGCAGCTTCGGTATTTCCTTGACTGTGGAGCAAAGGTTATGGACCAGGTTAAGGTAAGTGTGCAAACAGATTGGGTTAAGGTGAGTGTGTGATAGTTAGGGACCTTAGGGTTAGGGCGCGGGTAAGGTGAGTGTGTGATAGGGAACTTAGTGTTAGGGAGCGGGTAAGGTGAGTGTGCGATAGGGACCTTAGGGTTAGGGAGCGGATAAGTTGAGTATGCGACAGATACTTTAGGGTTAGGGAGCAGGTAAGGTGAGTGTGCGATAGTTAGGGACCTTAGGGTTAGTGACCAGGTAAGGGGAGTGTGTGGTACTTATGGACCTTAGGGTTAGGGTTGGGTTAAGGTAAGTGGATAGCTAGTAGTGTATGCATGGTTTAGTGTAGGGTTTTGTGAAGTGTTTGTGTGTGGATTATTTATTTTGGTGTGCTTGTGTTGCGTGTATGTTTGCCGGAACAGCAAATTCTTTCCCTGGGAAAAAATTTGCTATTCTGAGTGTTCAATGTTATAGTCTTTCGATCAAAATGGTTTGATATTATAACATTCAAAGTTTTAAGACTTTGATGTTATAATATAGACCCGCACAAGGCAGCATAAGGGGAATTTCCCATGTATATCTGTGATTCAGCTGCAAGTAGCTTCCATATCACACATGCACTCAGATCAACCCACCATCAGCCACAGGTTTATCACAGGTCATATCCTTGCTGTTGGGAATGAGTACAGTATGACCCCACTTCTGTATGGGTATACCCACAGAATGCAGCATGCTGAAGAGGTATCCCATGCAGGTGTGTCCATACCTGTAAACAGCACCCTGCCTGCATCCAGACCAATGGATTAATATGGACAGGAACTATTGCCAAAAACACCTGACACACTTAACCTGTCACCCCAGGGGAATCCAGTGGCTCGCAGATTGAGAATGTAGGAGTGATGAATGCACTGGCCTGCTACAGATGGCCTGCATCACTACCCAGATGGCCTACAGTCCTCTGTCAAAGACCTGTGCCTCAGCAGTATTGCCAATGTATGTTATCTCATGGGGTCCCAACTAACAACATAACATAGTCAACAGAACACAAATGCAAGGCCATGTTGACAAATCCCAGTAGCATGCCCACAATGTCCTACTGCATGAACTGTGGACAACCCCTAAATACTGCCTGGATGAAGGGACAACTATAGGGATACATCTCAGATATCGCTTGCATAATGTTAGGAAGAGGATATAATAACAAAGTGGGGGGTGTAGAAGCATGGATGTCACGAAGTGTGTAAAGTCTGAAATTCTGATGTGTGCTCATACTACCCCTGCCTGAAAACCCAGTAATTGGGGGCTACAAGCCCGCTTGTAAACCACAATGTGAAGGGGAACTGACCATATATATAAGCCCTGCCTCTGGGTAACCTAGGTGAATCTGTTCAGCTGAGAGGTATGGCCACAGTAGGATATGCCCATTCTGTTACGTCAATATATGTGAAGAAGGGGATCCTCAGCCACCATAGTACCAAGGTGCTGGACCATTTACACAGACCCATCAGCAAGTGTCTGCAGCTACCCCTCCAGAATGGCACAAGTGTGCAAGAATATGTAGGCTGTGGACCACAATACTGAACACAGCTTTATTCATCTTGTATTTCCCAGGAAATAACTGTGAGCAAATAAGTATATCTGTCAGTAGTTGATGACATAATACATCACAATGTAAAACAGTACATATGTCTGAATATCTCTGCTAACACCAACTATGTAACACAAGCAGCACAGACAGCAATAGTTACAGTATCCCACTATCTGTCGCCCATTGTGACTCCATATTGTCAACCTATCTTATCTACAGATATCCTGCAGCAACAGGTTGCTAGCTGTAGGTGTAGAACACCAAACCCTGGACTGGAGTAAAGCCTTACCTGGAATGGATTCACATACTCAATACAAAAGGTCATACTGGGCATGCTCCTATACTTAGAGAAATGAAGCCCATGTCTGACAATACAGTGGACTATACATATTTGTCATTCGCAGATGGCTGTGCACACACACCACATTGTACACCATTCATGCTTTGCACACACATTGGATAGGAATACTCACACATATCCAAGGCCAACACACTATTATATGTCAAGCATACGCACACAGATGTGGAGAAGAGAGGGACAGACAGTGACAGAGAGATTTCCATTATGAGGCCTGTCCCACCCACCACACATCCAATTGGCCGATATCACATGATGTGCTGATGTCAATAACTGTAGGCATTCCTTTTCGTAGCCCTCAGCCCTATAGTATCGGTGGTGCTTGTGATAACTGTGTAACACAATAGCACAAATCAGTATTCATCTAGCATTTGTATACCCAGTCCTGTCAAATGCAAAGTTGTGTGTGACTGAGTGTGTGTGTGTGTGTGTGTGTGTGTGTGTGTGTGTGTGTGTGTGTGTGTGTGTGTGTGTGTGTGTGTGTGTGTGTGTGTTTCCAGAGGAATGGTTTATGGCCCATTCACACACACTGCACTTCCCATTGCCCATATTAGCACTCCTGCTGATGTCAGTCACCTTGAAATAACCCTTTGGCTAAGTCTCAGCCCTATAAGCTACATGGTGCTTGTGATATGTGTGTAATACTGTAGTGTAGAAAACTAGTTAGGCAGGAGTTTTAATTCCAGACATGGAAACTGTGAAACTGTGTGTGTGTGTGCAGCTGAATAATTATGAGGCCATTCACACTCACTACACCTCTCATTGCCCTACTTTAGCATGCTTGCTGATGTCAGTCACCTTGAAATGACCCTTGGCCAAGTGCTAGCCCTATAAGCTCCATGCCGCTTGTGATAACTTAGTAATACTATAGTGCAGCATGCTAGTTATGTAGGAGTTCTAATCCCAGACATGGCAACTGTGAAACTGTGTGTGTTTGTGTGAGAGAGTGTGTGTGTCTTTGATGATACCTGATTTTCTGGACATTCACAATTACTATTCTCCCCTTAGCCCTCGTTTAGCACTGCTGCTGATGTTACTCACATGCAAAGATACCTTGGCACAGCTCTAAAAATGTAAGCTCCATGGCATGTGCCATAAATGCGGAACAATGTAGTAGCAATAACTACATAGATATGGGTTTGAATTTCATCTGTGGCAGGTGTTTGTCTGTGTACATATGTCTACATATGTATGTCCGTACCCCAAAGATTTTGGCCCCATTTACACCCAGTACATATCTCAGTTCCTGACTTTAGCAGTCCTGCAGATATCATCCACCTTAGAGGTACCTGTTACCAACCCTAAATCATGTAAGGTCAGTGGAGCATGTGGAGCATGTGATAAATGCGTAACATAATAATGGTCCAAAAAGATTGTTAGATAGAGGTTTGAACCTCCACTCTTGCAAACGTAAATGTGTGTGTAGGGTAAAATTATTTTTGGGATCTCTCACCCACTACATCACCCAATTCCAGTATTTACAAGGGCTGTTGATGTTCTTCACC
The DNA here is from genome assembly GCF_019279795.1 of Protopterus annectens. Taxonomy (NCBI): domain Eukaryota; kingdom Metazoa; phylum Chordata; order Ceratodontiformes; family Protopteridae; genus Protopterus; species Protopterus annectens. Next base: position 535,832,933 of record NC_056739.1, read on the forward strand.
TTAGAAGTACCTTGGGACAACATCCATCCTATAAGCTCTATGGTGCATGTGATAAATGCAGTACACTGTAGTAGCAATACATAGCTAGGTAGTGGGTTGAATTTCAGTACTGGCTAGTGTGTGCATGTGTCTGTCATCAGTACCCTGTATGGGGGGGTTGCTGTGATTGTGGGGTGGGTTTTGATAAATTATTATGTTGAGGACCTTGTATACATCACAATGTCCACATTACAAGTCCAACAGATGTCAAACATCAGAGAGGTTGGTGTAGACAATCCACAGCCCTACATGTGACAGTATGGATTAGTGAACAATATAGGCAACCCTTCTATTACTCAGAGAACACTCTCCACCCATGTCTCATACACAAACACACTTGGCTAGGCAACAACCACTATTTTGGCAGTTCTCTGCATATTGCCTCCCAGATAGTAACCACGGTGTGATAGCAGTGGACTACATGCCTGTTGACCACAACAGTGCCACTGACATCAGAAAGTACTTTAATGTGTTACCTCTCCTGACTGAGTGTGTGTTATCCCACCAAATGAGGTCAGGAGTGCTACATCAGAAGATAACAATCTGTCCAAACAACATGCCCAAGAGACCTCAAGTATACTTCCACACATCAAAGAACATGCATGTCGGACATGTGCACAACCCAGCCACTGTCCATGTTATGGAATATAGATCACATACATGGGAAGCAGTGCACATCACTGGCCACCCACAATAGAAACCCATATGAGTGGATGGTGAATACACTACCTACCCCTGGGGACCACTCCAGGGACTACATGCCTGAGCCACACTGGGGACTATTGGCATGTGACCTGGTGCCAAGGTATTCCCTTGGCCTAGCCTTGTAGAGCCTTCAGGCCCATTCACCTACTACACACCTTTGAAGCAATGAACATACGGATCTCAGTACTGGCAAGTGTGTGTGTGTGTGTGTGTGTGTGTGTGTGTGTGTGTGTGTGTGTGTGTGTGTGTGTGTGTGTGTGTGTGTCACCAGTATCCTGTGTAGGTGTTGGGGTGATTGTGTAATGACAGGATCCATTGCAGTGTGGGTTTTGCTACATTATTATATTGAGGACCTATATGTCCCAATGTCCACATTACAAGGCCAACAGTTGTCAAACACTGTAAAGGTTATTACAGACAATCCACAGCCATAAATGTCTACTGCCATGTGCAATTACTATGTGACAGAATGGATTAGTAAACAATATAGGCAACCATTATAATACCCAGAGACCACTCTCCACCCACAGATCATACACAAACATGCTTGGCTGTTTCTCTCATCCTTTCTTACCTTCTCTCTGCCTCTCTGTCTCTCTGTCTCTCTGTCTCTCTCTCTCTCTCTCTCTCTCTCTCTCTCTCCCTGTCTGGTAGATGTGGAAAAATACATCTGTTTTTGCATAGGCAGCAGCTTGACTTTTATAGGCAATGCTTATGATCAGCTGATTATCTGTGCATGAATTGGAGTTCCCCACTTGTTAATTGCATGTGGAACAGCTGTGGTATCATTCCTATAGCCAATTGCATGGAAACACACTCCTATAACTAAGCACTTCATGTGGGTGTTGGCCCTTTTCCTTCACTGTGAGCAGGACTTCATGTGGGTGTCTGACAAACAGCATCACAGAGGGTAGTTGGAAATACCTCTTACAACAAACACTGTGGAGACAGGCCAAGAAACTGGAGGAGGATGTCCGAGACATGGGGAGAGAATGTAAGTATCGCTCTTCTACATTTGAAATAATGTTGGTTTAACAGGGTTTGTGTGGATATGGCTGTTCTGCATGATTTAATGTCTGTCATGATAGTGTTATGTGGTTGAGGGAAACCTCACCTGTTGGGCTATCTGCAGACTAGCCAGAGTTTGGAGTCTTAGATGTGGTGTGTTCCTCACACATTTTCTGTCTTTAGAAATGTAGTAGCTTACTCTAATGATTGCAGTCAGTAAATGGTGACATCCACGTGTGTTACTGACTTCACATCTGTCAGAAGAGATATGTCACAACAAACTCTGTTACACCAGCATTTTTCTCAGTTTATCACAGCAATATGTTAATATTGGCCCTGTGTTTGTTCCTCTGTCCCCCAAGTCTGTCACCCTTTGTTCATATGTCATGCAGTAAGAGGTGCATATGTACAGTATATCATTATTTACTGACATCATTCCTCACATAAAGCCAGTGATATATCAGACTGTCAGACATGTTATGTATAGGAGGCCTTATATTTGTGGAAAAAAACTGGAAATTCTGTTGTAGTCTGTACAGTAGTGAGGTCTGTGTACTTATGGTGATTGTTAATAGAGTGTCAGCAATGTGTAGCAGTGTATTGTGAATATGTTACCTGGCCTGTGTACAGACTGGGGTAGATGTCAGTGTTCTTGGTCCTGTTCTATTTGACGTTGCATGCTGCTCCAGTTTCTGGTACCCCGTCAGTGTATATGTTTGTAGGGCCAGACTGAGACATGTCCCATACCACAGTCAGGCATCAGACTACACTGTGAATTAGGTCAGTATATGTAGGGTTAGTGTGTGAGTGGAAAATATGAGAATGGTTTTGTTTACACAGTCCATATACTGTACTATTAATTAGACTTACCATAGTGTGACTGTGACTGTGACTGTGTTGAGATTGGTTGTGGGTCTGCACTTTCACACTGGTGTCTGTTACTCTGTGTGTGTGTGTGTGTGTGTGTGTGTGTGTGTGTGTGTGTGTGTGTGTGTGTGTGTGTGTGTATGTACATATATATATATATATATATATATATATATATATATATATATATATATATATATATATATATATATATATAGGTTCATAGGTTGGTACTAGGCTATTGGCCCTAGGGCTTATACAAGCCTAGCCATAACAATTCCCTGACTATTTCTTCTCATAATATTTACCTCCCTGGACCCCTGCCTAGCAGGGTGACTGATGTGATCTCCTGGGTGAATTTACTATTTCCCATCCATATGTCAAGGTTCCTTTTGAAGAGGGCCAAAGAGGTGCTCTGCTTGACATGTATGGGCAGTCTATTCCAGAGTCTGGGGAGTCTCTGGGTCAGCAACCTATCCCTCCAGCATGTATTGTTCATTGTGATGACAAGGTTTAGATCTCTGGAGCATGTGGCTCTGAGGGATTGGGATTTCTTTAAGTGTAGCATGTCCAACAGCTCTGGGTTTGACATGGCCTTGTATGTTAAGCAGAGATTGCCTCTGAGTAGACGATATGCAACAGAGTATAGCTGGAGTTTTTTTAGGCTGTCGAAATAGAGCATCTGCTTTAGACTTGTGATTCTTTTAGTGAGGTATTTCTGTGGCCTTTCCAGTTGTTGCAGATGTCTTTATAGGTACATACAAATGGGGCATTGTATTCTATAATGGGTCTAATGAAGGATGAGTACAGTGGGCAATGACCTCCTTTTTTCTGGATGGAAAGCACTTAGTGATGAGGTGTGCCACATAGAAGGATTTTTTGACTGTTGTGGCAATGTGGTTATCGAAGGTGAGACCACTGTCCACCTGTGTCCCTAAGTATCTTATCACACTTTCGGTGTTTAGTGTAGTGCCACCTATGTGGTAATTCATGGGTACATGTTTTTTCCCAAAGGAGATAACTATACATTTCTTGGCATTGAGCTTGAGCCCATGGCTCTGGCACCAAGCATCTGTTTTTATAAAGCCCTTTTGTAGAATATCCACATCATTTGGGGATTCAATAATGGCTCCCAGTTTGCAGTCATCTGCAAACTTTGTTAGCCAGAATCCCTTAGTGTTGGCCTGTACTTCAGAGAAGTAGATGCCAAACAAGAGTGGACCCAGGACTGAACCCTGAGGTACTCTACTTGTCACTTGTCTGGACTGGATTTGGAGTTGGCTACTTTTACAGTGTGAGTCCTTTCAGTAAGCTAGTTGGCAACCCATCAAGTGATGTAGGGATTAATGCCCAGCTTAATAAGTTTATCTATGATTCCAGAGTGGGGGATGGTGTCGAAGGCATTGGCGAGGTCCAGATAGGCTGTGTGGACTTCCTTACCCTCATCCACAGCCCTGGAGACTGATTTGAAGAAGTCAATCAGGTTCAGGAGACAAGATCAGCCCTTCATGAACCCAAACTGGGTGAGGTCCAGTGCTTGAAGGTCGCCAATGTCTTTGTTTATAAGTTCCATATTAATACGTTCCATGGCCTTGCAGATCAAACTCATCAGACTGATGGGGCAGGAGTTCCCAGGATCCAAGGTGGAGCCCCCCTTATGGAGTGGGATAACGGTAGCTGTACACCACTCAGTGAGCATAAAGCCTGAGGTGAGGCTATGATTAAACATGGCGCTTAGGTGAGGTGCCAGTTCATTTTGTAGTTCATGTAGTACACAGCCCGGGATGTCATCTGGTCCCATGGATGTAGTATTCTTAGCTTTGGTGAGTGTGGTTTTTGTTACACACACACACACACACATATGTATATATATATATATATATATATATATATATATATATATATATATATATATATATATATATACACACACACACACACACATATGTATATATATATATATATATATATATACACACACACACACACATATGTATATATATATATATATATATATATATATATATATATATATATATATATATATATATATATATATATATATCCATATCCTTGTTATGTGTAAACATGAGTGTTGTATATACCTTCTCAGATGTATCCCACCATATTTATCTGATATGTTTATGTTTAGATATAAAAGTATGACTGATTCAACACTATTTTCACTAACAAGTAGTAAACAATTGCAGTTGTCAAAGCAGTTGTTCACTACTATTCATTATGTGTACTGAATGATATATTTGAAAAAGCAACAGCCATTTTTACAGCTCAGTTGGCTTAGTGGTTAAGTGCTAGTAGTTAAGTGCTGTGACTATAGTCTAAAGGGTCCTGGGTTCAAGACCTGCAAGCTCTATTTATTTTGTTGTTAGGCAGAAACAGTAGCAAGGGGTGTGAGTATACTGTATGGGACATCTGAGTATACATGGCTAGTACCACAATCTTTTCTCTTTGTATGTGTCTCATACATGGGTAGTATCCCAGATTATATGCAGTCACACTTGCATGTATTGTATTGTTATGTTACTACTTTTAACAGTGCTTTTCCAAGTAAGAGCAGATTGCAGATTGTAATACTGGAAAAATAAACCCCTACATGCAAAACTGGACTCTTGAGTACTGACTATCTTGTTCTTGGTGTTTGAGCTGTATGTTTTTAACTATCTCCAATTGGATATTGATCTTATATGTTGATATTAACTGTAGACTACTATGAGTTTAGGACATCTCATTGAGGACTGCTGTCATGTACTAATGGCATATCTATCAATGTAAGATGTCTATCTGTCAAAACATTCATCCTACTGCATAACCTGTTGGCTAGCTAATTTCTGTCTGTCCTCTGTATAGATGTGCAGATGTCAGGTATCCATCTTGGCTGCTTACAGGCATTCTCTGATTGACTGACACTGAGATGTCTGCCCAGCTGTATTATGAATGCCACAGCTAGGAAACCCCACCCTGTATGCACCACATGCCATGGATACCTCAACCAGACTACCACAGTCGACAGAACATGCTTGGGTACAGGTTTCTAACTCAGACACTGGTCATGCTATGCAATATATGTTGCATACATGTCAATTGGAGCACCTCACTGGCCCTCTGCAAGAGAAAACCAGATGATTGAATGTTGAATTTAATTGTCATCCTGGGGATCACTCAAGTGGCATCAGTTGATAGATGGCCTGCTGACAAATGGCAGGTGCCATGATGCCAGTGTACCCACATGCCCTATTCTTCTCATCTTTCCATGAATTGTAGCCTGGTACAGACCTGGGAACACCTGTACCTATAGATCTTAGTACTGACAAATGTGTCAGTGTGCATTACTAAAAATAACAGAGTCTGTGTGTTTGTAAACTTGTAGTTGAAAATAATCTGAGGGCCTTCTCACCCACTAAACCCCCATTGCTATACTTAGAAACAGCTGCTGCTGTGATTGACATTAAATGTACCTTGTTACACTCTTCACCCTATGGGCTACCTGGAGCTTGCAGTACCAGCATAACACTGTTCTACAAATGGGTAGATAGGTGTGGGTTAACATCTGAGTCCTGGCAAATGTGAGTGTGTGTGTGTGTGTGTGTGTGTGTGTGTGTGTGTGTGTGTGTGTGTGTGTGTGTGTGTGTGTGTGTGTGCGTGTGTGTGTGTGTGTGTACATGTGCATGCAATTGTGTGTGAGTGTGAATATTTGTAGGAGACAGCATTCTGAGGCCACATTCTCCAAATACAATAAACCTTGCCATACGTTATAAGGGATAGGGATGTTGATGACATTAGGAGAGCCATGACAAACCCTCACCCTACTATCCCTGTGGCATGTGCAATAAATGCATAATCCATGTGGTAGCACTGATTAGATAGACAAGGGTTTGTATTGCAGTCCTGGTCAGTGTGTGATTGTGGGTATGTCAGAGCATTTTCATGGGTTTCAATGACTACAATATCCAATGTGGGCTGTGGGTGCTGGGTATACTGTCTTTATACCATGGTACCTCCAGTATATGTCCCAAGGTGCACTGTATGAGGACCACTGTCACCATCAACCATACAGGTAACTGATTACACTATCCAACCCAATGATGCATGTGCTGTGTGCAAAAACTCTGTAACAGTATGGACTCACTGACAAGGTAGTTAACACTGCTAAACCCAAGTCTGTCAAATGTGTCTATGACTGTATGTGTTTGTCAATGTGTATATGACAGTATGTCATACTATGTATTGTTCATTAACGCCCGATACTTCCCCCATTACCATACCATACAAGGCCTGGTGATGTTCTTCACTTAACAGGAAACTTGGGACTCACCTCACCCTAAAAGCTCTGTGGTGTGTCAATTAAGGCCAAACACATTAGTAACAACATGTACCTAGGTAGGGGTTCTACTCTCAGTGTTACCAGGTAAGTGTGTGTATGTGAAGGGATCTCCTTCAGTTTACTGAAAATATATGTCCCAGGAGATCATTTGTCTGAGAACTAACTGGCAAAAGGTAACATTTCAAAACAATCATCCTGTGGAAATTCTTTCCATCAAAACTAGTAGTGGATGTGTAAATGCCCTCTTCCCCACTGTACAGCTGTACAACAATACTGGAGTTGGTATATATAGTTGGGTGTGGTTGTTGTGGGCACAGCCACCCACATTGGGGTTGTTGTTGGGTGTATCTCCCTGCTTAGTTTGCTGTTATACTGTACAGTTTATGTTAAAACGTTAAGTAGATGTTAATCACACTGTGAGTGGTTCTATGCCACCCCACATCCACCAAAGTGGGGGGCTGTCCCACCCACACCAGCACACCTATGTTTACCAACTCCAGGATTGCACTACATTGGTGAAGAGGACATATACCCTACCAGTACCATTATCAATTACATTAAACTGGTGGACTTATTATTTACTGATCTGATGTTTTGGCAATTTGGTCTTTGTGGAATTACATAGGCCAAAATGAGTTAATTGCAAAATGAAGTACATCCATGTGAACAGTATTCTATGTGTACTGCATCAACACCAAAGCCTCTGTGAGTGTGTTATTCACAAACATTTGGTGTGTGCCACCCATTACACTTACCATTATCCACTGTAGAAGAGGTGCTTGCATCAGCCACCATGCACTCACCTGTATACACCCCTCAGACCTATCAGCCATATGGCACATGCAGTAACTGTTATACAGACCTGTTACTTGTGTTCAGCTGTATCCAGGATATGACACATTCAATGTGTCACTGCAGTGCCACACCCCTTGTAGGAAAGGACAGCAGACCAACATCCTGCTGACACATAGACACCTAGAACATGAACAGAATACATTATAGAGACCACAATCAGTCAATGTTAATAACAGATATAATGCATCATGGCTGGACAGCTACACACCCTGACATGTAAGCATTAATCATTCCAGCTAAAAACATGTTAAACATCATTACATTGCTAAACCTTAGTACATTCACCCTGTGCATCAGATCCATATTAGCATGTCCCTGCATCGATGGTATGGATGACAGGGATGTGGCACAGGTATCATATACACAAGGTGTGTTGTGGGTTTGTCAGAGGCCTAGGCTGAGCCATTTGGTTGGCATCATGTGTGTGGGTAGAGGGTTCTGTATTAAATGGGCTGTGCAAACGTGGTGTGTGTAGGTATGGAAGTGTCCTAGCTGTGTTGGTGATGTGTGTGTGCATGTATGCACATATTTCTGCCATGTGGCTGCCTTATACAGGAGTTTGTTAGACAGCTGCAGACCGTACATGGCATGGTGTACAGTTCACCGTGTCTGGTCATGGACATGGGAACTGTGCCTACCAGAGGTTGCACAGGCACTGCCAGGCAGAAGCCCAGATATGGTACTCTCCCCTGATGATGACAATTGTCCATTAGATCCGTGTACCTGTTGAGACCAGCCAGGACAATGTGCACATGGCCTGCTGCATTGTGGTGTGGACAACACCCCCCCTGCAGTGCTGGTGCTGGTACTTACAATACAAGAGCAGCCGTGAGATGTTGCATGTCCACATAGATCTCCATTTGTTGGTGTTGCTGACCTATGTTCAAGTGGCCAATGCCCTACTTCCACCACATGCTCTACCACAGAAACCACATGGTCGAGGATTTCTACCATCTCACCCAACCGTCTATCCATGACCTCTGCAAAATAACGGTGGGCACCTGCAAGATCACGGATGTTATCATGTACATCAGGAAGAGTAGCCCTCTGGAGCCTTAGACTATCTCTGGTGTAACATTCCATACATGCCTGTGCCTCGATGATGGCCCAATACATGCATCTGGTGACAACTGCTGTGGTACTTATGCCAGGGGCATGATGGCCAGCAGCCCTCCTGTGAGCACCCCTGTACATCTGCCTGTGTAGTACCTCACCAGTCATCCGACTATGGCTGTTGTTTACAGACACACTTGCCATAGTCCCCACACCTTCCTGTCTCATGCCACCATCCATCAACTGTCCCTCATCTAGGGCCACTGGTGATGGGGTATGTATGGGCATTTTGACTGTGTGCAGGGATGGGGTGGATAATAGTGGGATGTCAACCAATGGCACAGATTCAGCCCCTAACAACCCTGCCTGTGCCTCACTATGACCCACCTAGCCACCTGTGAGGGGCAGACAAGAAATGTAAATTAAGACCTGTACATTATGGTTTACTTCTACACACACACACACACACACACACATGCACACACACTCTTACAGGTGAGGTGGCATAAAGATATTACACAGACCTCTCATTACCCAACAGTAAACATGCATGAAATATGACACTCAACAGCATGCACTGCAGCCATACTCAATCTTTGTTACCAACATTATACATCTCTGTGATGCATAAGTTGTGTTAGGAGGTGATTCCCCTTCCCCCTGGAACACACTGCACCCATGTACACAGTACTGCTGTGCACCTGTATGGCACACTGGCATGTACTGTGCACCATACCTCACAAGTGTACACACCATAGCTGAATGTGTATATGTGTGGCAGTTATGTTTGGTCTGTTACACACAGCCCATATGTGTTTGTCTGACACATACCTGGGATGATATGAGGACTGATGTCAGTAATTAATGCCTGTCCTTTGATTTGCAGATCTCATCATCAGCAGTGAATGTATGTGCAATAAAATCCGGTTACACTGACGACCTTCAAAGCTTAATGTAGATATGAGGAGTGTACACACCCTTGTTGACATACCAGCCTCTTCTATAATATGCAATGGGATCACAATACTGCATTTGTTAACATTACACACACCTGATATGTGACAAATGACCTGTGCAATCCAATTCAGTATCAAACAAATGTGTTAGTCATGCAGATGCTGAATGCGATGCATACAATATGTGGTTTGCATAAGTGTGCACACCCTTAACACAATGGTTTGTTGAAGCACCTGTTAAGTGAACTAAAGCAGTCACTATTCCTGGAAGGGGTTTACTAGCATGGCCCATCTTTACTTACCTATATTTGGTCACTCTGCTCTAAAAACGTCCCCCAACTCTGCCAGATTGCAAGGTCAGCTCATGTGCGCAGCCCTTGGAGGTCACACAGTGGCTTAACCATTTTTGTAGAGTCAGAGTTATGTCTGGCACAATTTATAACCTTCACTGTGTTCAGATACAGCCATTCTTAGCAAGCTTTGGATGTATGCTTCAGTTCACTGTTGTGTTTCAAGCTGACACACTTCCCCATCCTCAGCCTTATTGCAGATGCTTGACAACTATGGGCCACATGAGTGTTATTTTGCAGTGTTCCAAATTCCAAACACAATGTCTACCAGCCTAGTTCCAGCTAATGAACAGCAAACCTAAAGGTGTACACTGGCATCAGCAAGCTAAATATTGGGGATGGTGGCCCTGAGGTGACGTGCGGTGTTGCTTGTGCACCACACATATCTTTATGAATACTGTCTGTAGATTTGACCCTTGGTCTCATGACACCATTATACATTGAACACATGCCTTTGGGAGACTTGATGCTAGGCTTATGCTACCTGTAGAGAGCCCTGGATGGTGTACATGTACAACAACTCTTCCGTCTGATTACCCTAACCCATAGGCCACACTTATGCATAATCCAGGCAATTGTCAACACTGATACTGCACAGGCAGTACTTGCTAGACATTCCTGCAAGTCCATCAGTGTTGTTGCATGTTTTTAGGTAGCCACCATGACCGGTTTGCAACATGTTTTGTCATCTGTTTTGGATGGGCATCTGTTTATTTTCTACATCAATGTTGTCCCATACTTCATACACACATACATGCCTGTCTGCACTCTTTGCCATGGTATATGCAATGGTGAGGTAAGGCTGCTTTTCCCACTCCTCAGTGCTACTTTTCGGATATGGGAGCCATTTCATGGTTTCTAAGATGTGTGCAAGCTATGGCTGCCTCTGTTTCAGGTGAGTGGGCAAATATCATGCACATACTTTTTGGACAGCAGACCATTACTTGGTGTGACATTGAGGCCCTGTACTTGATGGAAGGTGTGTACTCAAGAAGAGTGAATGCTGTCAGTACGTCATAAGCTGCTTCCATGATATGTTATTTGGAGTGTGTGCACACATATGCTTCCAATGTTTGTTAAGGGATGCATTCTCCATATTTGTTGTCCTAACATAGGATTCCATATTACACATTCATTACTCATGTTAGGATCACATTACAGGTTGTAAAAGGTGTGGAATGTGGTATTGTGTTCTGCCGTTGTTTATATCAGGAACAGTTGCCATTGTAATAGTGGTGCATACACTGTTGTAGTCACTGTATAAGGGTACTGTTTCAGACCTGTCCCGACAGTAGGCCATTTGTCCCACCATTATGTTCACCTCTGTCCACACATCTTGCACTGACAGGTTTTTAGGTATATTGCAGGATTCTTAAATAATCTTCAGATATGCCACCATGGTGACCACTGTGATGCAGTGCAGTTAGCACCAACAATAGGTGAACATGTACAGCATACATTATGGGTAGGTGTGTTAAATGTGTGCATGGCAAATAGCATGGCCATAACATGGCCGTTGTATTGGCAAACCTGAACAAAACAACTCCATACTCACCAGCTACAGGCTGCTGTCCCAGCTGCATACCAGAGGGACCTAAATAGTTGTGTGAGAGAAGTAATGTCAGTACCCACACCTGTGGCATTGGTACAGGGTGGGAGCAGCATTTCAGGACATCTACAGTACAAACCCACAATACTTGTGATTCCACACATCTGTTCATTACTACACTGCAGCAACAGACTATCTTTTCTGACATATGCATGTAGATACTTTACAGATGAAAATAGATAAGCAACAGTGGTCTACCAATGTGCCCTGGGGCCTTACCTGCATGCTCCTTGTCCATTGTGTGGGTGGCATCCACCTCCACAATACTGTCTTCAGCCTGCTGGCTTGATGGGGAGGTGGATTACCCAAGGCTGGTGAGGAGTTCTTCAGCATGTGTCAGTGGGTGCTGTATGGCATGACCCCCACCTGTGGCTAGCTGGTCCCTCCTAACTGCAGCAGCATGCTGACAGGCGTGGTGTTTCAGATCTGTGCAGTGATGCTCCCTGCTTATAATTACAGTTGTGCAGGCTGACATCATTTAGCCTGTGGATGAGCTCATTCCACAGGGTGGTCCTCTCCTGCAGATCCTGGGCCCGGCGATGGCATGATGCATGATGAGGTATTGGATGATTGCATCGTTTTTCTGGTATCGAAATGCAGGCAGACGTCCCCGGGACATTGTACCTGGAAGACATAAACAGGGAAAAAGGTCAGAGGACCTCATATGGTTGTCCACGAGCACATTAACAGTGGATATTACTTGCAAATAATCCACAGTATACCATAACACTGTAAGCTATCATGGCTTTGACATCTTGCATTACACTTCTGGCCCTGACCTGTCCAATTCCCTCAATGTTGGACACTTAATGGCATAATCCACTATTCAACATTCATTTCTATGTAGAGGGATGACAGTGGCCATCTTCCATGTGGATGGTGTGTGGATGGCGACATGTGTGTGTTTGGCTGTAGTGTGTGATGGAACTGTGAGCACATGCCTGTGCTCATGTAGGAGGCAAAATGTGATGTTCTCATGCCCCATGGAGACTTGCTGTTGTTGCCATCAGCGGGCATTATGTCCATGCTCACCACTGATTTGGGCAGGAGTGTGGTTGAATTTACCACCATATGATCGATCACACAGTGCTTGAACCTATATATGTCCGAATATATTTAGTGAATCCTGGCATGTTGAATGATTGGAATGTTGCAAAAACATTGAATACGACACTTCCGACCTCTCTACATCCATAAACGAGTGCTAACATGGGTCAAAAAGGGGGAAGGAGTTTGCAATTCACAACATCTGTGTTTGCAAATGTGGGATGTTGCTGCACTCCTTTCGGACATTCAGGCTCGACCATCCACCGGTCGACCATATGGTGGTAAACCGTTTAGTTGATGTGCATATACCCCTGTACTAATGTTGTCAACAGTGTGCCACTGTTCCCACTTAGCCTGTTTGATGCAGGTTGCCTGTATCCATGGCATGGGTGTATGAGGTGTGATTTGCCCCAGTATAGGTTGACTTGTGTTACTGGCTCTGAGACTGCGTACATATGTGGAGACATGGTTGCAATTGGCCTTGGTAGTTTGTGTATGTCTGATTTCTATTCATAGTCAGCCTTACAGGAAGTCACTTGTGAACCTACATGCTTGCTCAGATAGAGGTACACTTGCTTCCAAGTTGTGGTCTGCACCTATGTGTCCCTGTACAGCCACTATAGCAACTTATTATGTGCTTTGTGTCTTGGTGCTGTCCACCAAGGGGGATTACTCTATCATTGGTGGAGGATGGTTGTACAGGTAAGGTAATGATGATTCCATATAGCTACAGTGGATATGAAGTGTACACATGCCTGTTACAATGCATGGTACTTGTGCAATTGGAACATGACCCCACAAAAGCACATGTCAACACAATCCCCACCTGTGATGTGTCCTATAGCCTGCTCAGTTCAATAGGGAACATAACACCTTGTCCTGTGGAAGCATATGTGAATTAATACTCAGTACAGTAAGTCAGTTGAATGTGTGTGCACAACCTTACACTGATATGTTGTGTAAACACCTGCTGAGATGATTACAGCATCCATTTGTCTTGGTTTGTACTCTAACATCATATCACATCTTCACTTGCCAATGGTTGCTCACATTCCATGAAACAGCTTTGTTTCTTTTTCAATAAAATTGTACAGGTTATGGGTCACATTTGAGGTGAGAAATGTTTTGACATGACTTATTGTGGTCTCATTAGCATACAGCACACAGACCTGGCATTCCAACAGGGGTGTGTACACTTTGATATCTGGTGTATATAGGTGTTGATATAGCTGTTAGTGGTAGGCATGGACAGTGGGTCAGACAGTTTTTCACTTCTCTGAATACTACCTGATAAGCATGCCTACTGTAGTACCCATATCAGTGTCATGGCAATGCAACAATCAGTAGCAGTACACATTTTATTTTGTTGTATGCAGTGACCGTGTTATTACACACATGTGCAACATGCACATCCTATTTTCTGAACTGCTTGTGACCCATGTTATTACTTCTGTGCCTTTCAGCTGAGCATACACATGCATACACATGATCAGGGGCTACCTGGTATACATTTTTGTTCTATGTCATTATGGCACACTGTATTTACAGTCTTGCAGCTCAATCACACATCTCAGCCTGTTATACCAGGACTTCTGGTCATTGGTCCATATTACTGGGTGACAAAACAGGGAAGTCAATTTTGATAAAGTATTAATATAGCTGCCATAAAACAAGTATATGTGTAAGTGACTACAGATGTCTGTCACAACTGTGAACATTGTCCAGAAGAACACTGTACAGTTGAATGTTATTAATGCAATATATCACATGCAGTTTAACTCGTTCACTCCAATGGAGCTCAGGAAGTTTGCACTGTAACTTCCAATGGGTAGAGCCTAAGCCTTTTCACAGAATCAAATTATGTCCTCACATGTCAAACAAATGTTCCTATTTCTAGCACCATGGGAGTTATGAAAGAAATATAAATGGCAAACTTTTCTGCACAAGCTGTTTTTATAGTGGTAGTATTCTTTAGGTTCTATGTCTTAAACAAAATTTTATAAGCCATAGTAAGCACAGTAATTATTACATTTGTATTATTTTGTAAACAACATACAATTTCTCAGCAACCATTCAAGTTACACACATACCATCAGCAGCATTTTATTCATCTAGCTGAGAGTTTTCAAATGAGGCTATAGATTTCTTTCTGTTACTTGGTTGTTGAGATATTTAGAAAAATGTGAACATTATATCTATATAAATTAACACCATAAAACAACAGTTAATATCTATTTAACTGCAGTAGACAGAGGTCCAGTATTAATGCAGTCGAGTTTGCCCTTGTGTAAGCTTTAAGATGCAATCTTTTAAAACCTTGTACATAACATCATTTTGGAATTACTAATGCAAATATGAAGAAGCAATATTTGATGCCTAGAGGCGTCAGCAGGAGTTAACTGCAGATGCGCCTGGAGGTGTCACTCGGATGTAATGAGTTAACACACACATCTGCAACAGTGCTTTACTATACTCATGCCTTATATAGGTATCCTAGATTGACAATACAAACATGTATAATACTCATATTCACAGGTAACATATGGATATGGGCAACATTCCATTAACTGGCCTAGCAGTGGCACAGACACAACTGTTTGACAGACACTCTAGTGGTTGCCATATGTGAGCTCTCCTTTCTCAGGGTGTGTCAGGCTCCTCAGCTGTGACCCAACCTATTCACCTATTAGAACATCACATGTGGACAAAGCCTAACATTGGGGGGGTATATAGGGACAGATCATATATATGCCTATTACAAACCTATGAAGTTTGTAGCATGATACATTTCACATTACCATAACTGTTCTGAAGGTGGTGGGGTCTGAAACTCATGTGTCTGTAATGACTTCATTACTTACATCTCCAGCTATTTGCCAGACTAATATAGATGTTTGGAGGAACAGAACGAACACTATGATGACTAAATCTTGACATTCTGTGAAGATCTGCACAGTTGACAGGTATGGTCTACTGCAGACAGAGCCAGATGCTATGTCCGTAGCATTTGTTCAATAGGACATCAATACAGCAAGCATTGATGCACATATACATCTTTCATAATCATCTATCCCATTATTACAGACCAAGTACTACATTCAATTACTTGCTTACATGTTTCACATACCTGGTTTATATTCAGGTTCCTTCTGTGTAGAAGTTGTCTTCTTGTTTCTTATTTCTTGTTTTGAGGTTTTGTTTATGTGTTTTTTTTTGGTGTCTCCCTCTCACTCTGTCTCTCCACTACTGGGATCAAGCTTGTTTGAACAGGTTGAAGCATGGCTTTTGTAGGTGATGCTCGTGTTCAGGTGATGGCCTCTGCACCAATTGCTGTTCCCCACTTGCTAATTGCATACAGGCAGCTGTGTAGTTCTTCCAATAACCAATGTCATAGCAACCCACTACTATAAATAACTACATCATGTGGGTGTTGTCCCTTTACCTTTCTTGTATGGAAGACTTCCTTCATGTGTGGAGGCAGCAGTGATACAGGCAGAAGGTATGAATACCTCTTACAACAGGACTTGTGGACACAGGCCAACTACATGTTTGTATAAGGTTCCAGACCTAGGGACAGTGTGTGAGTATTGTTGTTATATGCATTGAATACTGCTTGTTTTACAGGGTTTGTGTGTACATGCTAGTTGTGCATGGAATGCAGTCTGTCTGCATAGCTCTCAACTGTGGGCCTATCCACATGATGGCCAGAGGATTGGCTGCTATGTTTTGTCTGTTCCCCACACAGGTTTTGTCTCTGACATATCAGTGACATTCTCTCTGTTGATTGCTATCAGTACATGGCAACATCCATTTGTGTTTCTGACTTCATATTCCTGAGTAAGGGTATGTTGCAACCAATCCTGTAACACCAGAAATGTTCACAGTGTATAACAGCAATATTTCAAATATGGCCCTGTGTGTCAGCCTCTGTCCTCCACTTATATACCAGGTTTTGTTCAGATGTCATGCAGTAAGAGGTTGATAGGTAATGATCTATCATTATTTAGTGATGACATTCCTGCTATCATTCCAGTAATGTTGTTGACTCCCACACAAGTTGTGTGTTAGGGTCAATATATATGAGGGCTACAGCTGGATAAAACATGTGTGACCCTGTACAGTCTGGAGGTCTGTGTATAGAGAACACTGTTATATGCCTTTGTAAGACATTTTATGGGGGAGGGGTATTAAATGTTTTTCACCTAGGCTGTTTCAACATGTGAGGAACATCAGTAATAAGAAACGCAAAGGTATATGGCTGTACATTTTCATACATTTCACCATGGGAACAGTGGTGGGCTAGAGCTTACTGTCTTGCACAGAGTTCTGTTTGTCAGTGTGATAGTGGCGTTTTAAGTTAAGCATTGTTATATAATGGATACATTTACATTGAGACAATTGATACTTTTCCCCCTAGGAGGGTTGACTACAGAGTGTAATTGGATGCTGTTGAACTACATCTGTAATTAAGTGTTGATTGATTCTTGTCTTCAAGGCAAGTGTAATTTTACTGTTGTATTATTTATTTTATGTATTTATTTTACATTTGATGACCGGGCTGGTCTAACTGAATATATGTCCATTTTCAGTAGAGGCCCAGGGAGAAAAGCTCCAAGCATCGGCAGTGACAAAACCTACAATATATATCAATAGTAAAATGAGTTATAGTACATTGTTTAAATTGTAGGTACGATAAACTTGTACAGAGTTCTTTAGTGTATTTAAGCAAGATCAAATATAGAGAAACAAACAAACGACATTTGAGAGCTAAAGAAAATATATGAAGATTCCAAAAAAAATATAATTTTTTTTTTTTTTGGAAGAAATCATTATTACAGGTAGGCAACATAGAACAGTGGAGTAGAGAAGCATTGAGAGAGAGCAAGAAGGGGAAATGAGATATCAGTCAGGGTTAGAGCAGGTTCAAAGCCATTGAGTTTTAAGATATTCTTTAAGGTGTTTTTTTAAAAAGCAGTGTGGAAGCAAGGGTAGAAAGTTCACTAGGAAGCTGGTTCCAGGTTTTTCCCACTGTGTTGGTGAAAAGTGAGTCCCCAGCTTTGTTGTTGGATTTAATAGTGGAAACTAGAAGCTTATTAGCTGAGTGTAGTGTTGCAAGATTTCTATAGGGGGTAATCAGATTAGTAAGGATATGGGTATTATTAGGGTGGTAAAGGATCTTTTGGGTGATAAGAAGTTGTTGACAAAGTAGTTGGTTCTGCAGTTCTAACCATCCCAGTTGTTTTAGATTGTGACAGTGGTGAGTTCTAAAGGGGGTGCCAGTGGCAAATCGGGCTATGTTATTGTAACTGGTTGAAAGTTTGGAAAGGTTGTTTTTAGAAAGATTGGTATATATTGCAGAAGCATAGAACAGGGTTGAGATCAAGTGGGCCTAGGCAATAGTGGTTCTGGCTATAGGAGTAAGGAAGGGATTGATTCTATAAAGGGTGCCTAGTTGTTTGTTGATAGACTTTATAGTAGTATTAATATGGTCATCATAGCTAAGGTTGTTGTCAATTGTTATTCCCAGGAGACGAGTTGTAGTGTCAGGGGATATATTAGTTCCATTGTTAGAAGTCACTGTGAAGTGAAGTTGTGATGACTTTTGAGTAGGAGCAAACAGCAATAATTTTGTTTTTTTGGGGTTCAGCAGGAGGCAGTGTTGCGTGAACCAATTTTCAACAGTGTTAAATACTGTCTGGGTGAGGGTCTGGAGTGAGGTAATGGACTTGGCTGAACATATTAAAGTAGAGTCATCTGCATATTGTATGCAGGTGGCTTGAGGAATTTTTGCATGTAGATCATTAATAAATAGTGAAAAGAGAAGTGGGCCTAAAATAGAGCCTTGTGAAACTCCTATGTTCACAGGGAGGAGTATAGAGAGATTTTTATCCCAAAGCATTGCTTGCTGTCTATTTTCTAAATAAGATTTAAACCAGCGTACTGCTTGTGGGTCCAGTGATTGGGCTTTTAGTACATCAATAAGTACGTGATGGTTAACCATATCAAAGGTTTTTGAAAGGTCAATAAATAGTGCAGAGGAAAGAGAGTTGTTGTTACGATTTTTGTTTATACAGTCAGAAAAGGATAGCAGGGCAGTTGTTGTGCTATGGAAAGGTCTAAAGCCATGCTGGCAGTTGGCAAGTAAATTATTCTGGAGAAGGTGGTCAAGTTGTCTGTGGATGCATTTTTTCCATTATTTTAGCTATTGGAGAGAGTAAGGCGATTGGTCAAAAGTTGGAAAGCTCAGTAGATGTCCCACCTTTATGTAGTGGGATGATATGGAAGACTTTCCATATGGAAGGGATTGTGCTTTCCAAAATTGTTCTATTTATAAGGATGGAGATGGGATAGGCAATGGCTTTAGCTGCGATTTATAGGTATTCAGTTGTAAGACAGTCAGCAGAAGAGGTGCATGGTTTGAGTTTTTGAAGGAGGTTGCAAATGAGGGATGTAGGTACCGGTTGTATATGAAAGGTTGGAGCTGGACTATTCAAGGTGTTTAATGGGGAGGTGGTAATAGGTGGTAATGTATTAGCTAGGGTTTGAATGGCTTCAGTAAAATAGCTAATAAAGGCATCGGAAATTTGCTTAGAGTTATTATGGTTGAATCCTGATGGTGCAGGAGTTTTAGAATGGCCTGGCTGGTGTAGTTTGTTAATGCTGGACCAGAACTTTTGTGATTTTTGTTGGTGGGTTTGTTGGAGGTGAAGGTAGCAGTTTTTTTTGTCCTGTAGAATGTCTTTTTTGGTGGCATTTCTTAACTGTCTAAAATAAAGGTGATCTGATGGACTTTTAGAGGCTCTCGATTTGGACCACATTTTATTTATTAAGAGGATCTTTTGCCTAGTTGGTTTTGTGAGCCATGGGGCAATTTTGGCACTTTGTCGGGAAGAGCGATAGGGGGCATGGTAATCTAGGATTTGTAGGAATCTAGTATTAAAGTAAGTCACTATTTCATCAAGTTGAAGATGATACAAGGGTGACCAGTCACATGCTTTCAGTTCATTTTGGAAGGTTTCTGGTTTAAAGTTTTTTTTAGAACGGGAAGTTTTAAAAATATTAGTATTAGGGCTATGAACTCTTTGTTTGATAGTATAGGTTAGGGCATGGTCACTGATATCATCTGGAAGGGTTCCTGGTTTATAAGTATCAAGATGGCTGTTTAGAAGCATCCAGTCTAGGCTGGTTTCCTTGCTGCTTGGTTTACTGATTCTAGTAGGTGTGGTTATTATTTGTGAGAATCCGTAAAGATTTATGTGATTGATAGGATTAGGGGAGCTACAGGTTGCCCAGTCTATATTAAAGTCACCTAGCACAATGGTTTCCTGAGGTAGGTGAGTAGAGAGGCAACTAAGTATGTTTTCAAGAGTATTGATATTGTTTCCAGGGGGAAGATAGGAACAAATTAGATAGATAGCTTTGGAGTTGTTGATTTGAAGTTTAGCAGTAAGGGTTTCTGCATTAGTATTTGAGGGCAGGAGCGTATTGAAGAGTGAAACTTGGAGTTCTGATTTATACAAAATGGCTACACCTCCACCCTTTTAGGTTTTGCGGTCACATCTCAGGATATTATACCCAGGAGGGGTAATTTCATGGTCCTGAGTTGAGGGCTTTAGCCATGTCTCTGTAATACAGAGAATATCAAAAGCATGCACTTCTAAGAGTGCATGTAGGTGGGTAATTTTATTGTTAACGCTACGGATGTTGAGGTGAGCTATCAAGAGGGAGTTAGATGGTCTTTTTGGGGTAATGGTAGCATGAGATGTTAGGTTGTTTGGGTAACTGGGAACATCTGTATTGGGGCCTGGATGTGGATGAATATCACCATCCAATAGGGGGTGTTTTTGAGAATATTGTATTAACTTTAGGATTTTGTAGTAGTTGTGTGGGTTTTTTTTGTCATGGAAGTAAGTAACATGGGTAGATCTGTGGTACTTTCGAAGTATGTAGATAGAAGTGGAGGTTATATTAATGTGGTTGAAGGAATGTATGTGAGAAACTGGTAGAGTGTGCTGGTAGGGGTGGTGGTGTTCAGGAAGAGAAAAATGTTCAAAGAAGGTTAGTGTGCATGAAAGAGTAAGTGAAACTAGAATAGTAGTTAAGAGTAGTAGGTTTGTGTGAATAAATTTGTGTGTTAGGGCCATTAGGATGTGAAGGTATGGTGGTAGAGTATGTTGAGGTAAGGTGTCTGGTATGTGATAAAATAGAGGTGGTAGAAAGGAGAGAGTGCTGTAAGAGGTAGAGCTGGTTGAGACAAGAAGTGTGTGATACAGTAAGATAGAGGTGGGTTTAGGAGAGAAGGCTGTATAATGTTAGAAATACAATAATGAAGTAGAGTGGAGAGGTTAGGGTGTGGACTTAAAATGTAAAAACTGATAAAGGAAATTGAGGTTGGGGGTGGGGTTGTTAAGTAGAAGTAGTTTGTGATAGGGTGATAAGTGGAAGGGGTGTGGCTGTAGAAGTATAAGGTTAACAGCACTGGAGTGGGTGGGAATTGGGGGTAGGGGAGCAGAGTGAGCCCGCAGGGTGAACGGAGCAGGTAGAGACAGGTAATGGAGCAGCTAGAGGAGAAACAATCAGCAAAGCTAATTACTGAAGTTAAGTTAAGTAGGTCTAAAGTTGGAAAGAGCAGAGATAAGTAAGGAGTCTATTAGAAAAACAGGAAGGTGTGTAGCAAGTTGAAATAAAGGGTAAAGTGTGAGGATTAAGAGTAGTTCAAGGTAATTAGAAATATAGAGTAATAAAAGCAGAATAACAGATGGATAAGCAGGAAAAATAAAGGATGGGATAGGGATGCCACCTACTGGACAAATATAGTATTACAGTCAATTCAGTAAGGAGGTTAGCTAGTGTCAGATTAGGGAAGGGGGAAAAGTTAGTAAGAGAGGTACTATGAGGTCGTGGAGGAGTTTTGGTGACAGGGTAGTTAGTTGGGGGGTAAAGGCTGCTGGCTTTCCAGGCTCAGAGCATGCTTTACTACCCCTGAAGCAACAGTGGACAGTAGTAGGCTTTACAGGCAGGACATAGATAACATACTTTCTTGTTTCCTTGAGAGAGGGAGCAGGGAATAGAGGCTGAGAGATGAAACCACCGTATATTTGTTGGACGGGTCCTTTGTCACCAAGTAGGTAGGTTCTCAGAAGTTATAGACTAGAACAGCACAATGAAGAGCAGGGTACTTGTGGGAGAGAGAGAGAGCGAGAGAGAGAGAGAGAGTCAACAGTGGTGGTGAGTAGCAAGAAGCTAGCACAAAGTATGGTAGTTAAGGCAATATTATAAAAACAGTTAGCATTTGTACATTCACTTATTTATGCTAGAAGCTACCAGTATCATAAGTGTGCTAATAATTCTGTGAGATTAGTATTACATGAAGGCTTTAGCCTAGACAGCAAAGTAGGTTATGTTTTGCAGATTACTGTATCATATGTTTTCTTTGAAAGCTGCATTAATCAGTTATTATGTATTTCAAACACCAAAAATGCTATAAGAATTGACATAAACAACTGAATACTACACAAATAAACATTTATATGTATGCAAACTGTGTGGTGTCATGTCCTTTGTATTGTGTGTGGGTATATGTTTCATACAATAATTCTCATTTATAGGGAAGAATCAGACACTGGCCATTTAAAAGGCAGCAACTGTAGGAATAATGGCTGTTTGATATTATGTGCACCCTCTATATATACTCTCTTTATATATATATATATATATATATATATATATATATATATATATATATATATATATAAATAAATACTTATATATAAGTAATTATATCATGAACAAAACACCATATGCGTGATCCTCTAATGGCAATAAAACGCTAGATAAATCCAATGTTCAAAAGACGATGCACACGTTTGTGAGCTCAGTAAAACTTTAATTTCAAAACCAGAGTAAGCGCTTTCGCCAACAGGCTTCTTCGGACTCTTATTACAGGTTAAAAATGAGCTTGTTTAAAAACCCCTCCATGATTTGTCATTGGTTCTTATACTCATTACTATTACTAGATGTATCTTAAAGTAATACATACATTAAATACTAAACTATTTAAAATCACAAGCTCTTTCAAAAATCCTAATACCTAAAATGTTGCTAACTTAAACACTTAATAGTAAAACATCAAAATTGTGAATAATGTATAACCAAATCAACTGTTTACAGAAATTAACAATTGCATAAACCCCCTTTCGGAACAAACTACAGTTATGTTCTCATTAAGAATAAGAATCCATTAAAAACAGAAGCTGTATCATAGCTTTCTACAAGACAAGAATCAGAGCATATAGTCCAATATTATCAAAATACAATAGTTTGGCATCCAAACATTTAAGCAGCGTCAAACCTTCCTTACAAGACGTTGCCTACTAACTAAATCTCATTTAATGTTTACAAACCTATAGCACCACTCTTTAACCAACTTAACTATTATAAGGTCTCATTTTTGAGTCATGATATCTGCTCAAAATTGATACAAAAACTCCAATTGATTAATGACAACCTACGGCCCAATAATTGATGAGTGTGTGATGTATAATACCAAACAATAATGTTATGATTTCTATACAAAAAACTAAATCCATAAACAAAGAACAGCAATATATACATCTCGGTTATAACAAACCGATGAAAAACATGAAATGAACAACAATCAATTTTACATGTCAAAATTCTGGGGAATCAGTCTAATGAATCTTCACTTATATTATCATAAAAACACTGGTAAGTATGATTTCCCATTATTATCAAAGTGATTACCTTGTTCTACGTAATCTTCTACTTTTTAAAAAAGGCTTGATTTGTACCTTATCATTGAGACAAGGGGGGTTGTCTGCTCTCCATCTGATAATCCACCTGGTCTCATATTCTAAGGTTCTATTAATCAAGTCTCCTCCTCTAAAACCTTCTAAGACTGTTTGGATGACGTAAAACTTGAAAGTGTGATGTGTACCTGCCTGCTTATAGTGCCTGGCTAACGCATTGACATCCGAACCCACTCTAATTTGATAATTATGTTCTCTGATGCATTCCTTAAGTGCTCGGTTGGTCTTACCTATATAATAAGCAGTGCATGAATTACAAGTGGCAACATAAATCACGTTCTTACTGTCACAATTGGTGTTAGTGCTGAAATTGAAGATACGTCCTGTTGTAGGATGTGTGAAGGTCATTTCTTTGTTGATAAAAGCACACTGATTACATCTACCACATGGTACGGTGTTCCTATTCACTGTACTACCATTATATGTGGGGTATCTTGGTCTACATAGTATGCTCTTGAGGTTGAGATGGTTCTTAAAAGCTATGCGTGGTGCAGAGCCAACAATTTCACTAACCTCTCTATCTGACTTCAAGATGTCCCAGTGCCTATTCATGGCTTTTTTCACTTCTAAACTCATCCTGCTGAAAGCCAGGTTCGCCCTAACTTCAATCCTAGTTGGAATCTCAGTGTTAGTTTGTGCCACGTTTTCCATAAAATATGGTCTAGCACTGCTGGTCCTTAGGGAGTCTACTTTGTGAATGGTCTCAGTAATTTCTTTCTCATGATAACCTCTCTCTAGGAACCTTCCTTTCATTTCCTGTACTCCATCTTCATAATGTTCTTGGTCAGGGTTAAGTCTGGACACTCTCATGAACTGTCCTTTTAAAACATTGTTAAATACATGACGGGGGTGCATGCTTTGCCTATGCAAAAGGTTGTTTCTCTGGCACCCCTTTCTATGTATAGATGTATTTAACATGCCATTTGGCAATCTAGAAACCTCAACATCTAAAAACGATATACTCATATCGGAGAAACTCATGGTGAATTTCAAAAACTCCGTGGTTGTATCTAAATATGATGCAAATTCATTGAGGGAGTGCTCATCTCCCAACCACAAGAGGAAAAGATCATCCACAAAACGGCAATACATGCCGACATGTTCAACAAATAGTGGATTATCATAGAGATATCTATCTTCCCATCTAGCCATGACTAGGTTGGCGTAGCTATTGGCACATGACGTGCCCATAGCTACGCCATCCTTCTGTAAATAAATATCTTCCTGGAATACAAAGACATTATTAGTCAGGATTGTTTCAAGTAGTAGTGTAATCAGATCTATCTTCTTATCAGTAAACACTGAATGTGCTTTCAAATACTGTATTATAAAAGTAATGCCTATATCATTGGGAATTACTGTGAAAAGCCTAACAACGTCCAATGTAACTAAGAGGTATTGTTGATCATCTTTTAAATGTCTTAAGGTTAAGGACCCTATCATACCAGTCATTCTGGGACTACCCAAAGTCCATAAAAATTATACTGACCCACCCATGAGACCTATTGTGGCAGGCCAAGGGTGGGTCACGGAACCACTGTCTATTTACTTGGAGAATGTACTGAGACCCTTAGTTAATGAGAATGAGAAAATATTAAAAGACAGTAAGCAATTTCTATTAGATTTATACTCCCATACAAGACATTTAAAAGATGATCAACAATACCTCTTAGTTACATTGGACGTTGTTAGCCTTTTCACAGTAATTCCCAATGATATAGGCATTACTTTTATAATACAGTATTTGAAAGCACATTCAGTGTTTACTGATAAGAAGATAGATCTGATTACACTACTACTTGAAACAATCCTGACTAATAATGTCTTTGTATTCCAGGAAGATATTTATTTACAGAAGGATGGCGTAGCTATGGGCACGTCATGTGCCAATAGCTACGCCAACCTAGTCATGGCTAGATGGGAAGATAGATATCTCTATGATAATCCACTATTTGTTGAACATGTCGGCATGTATTGCCGTTTTGTGGATGATCTTTTCCTCTTGTGGTTGGGAGATGAGCACTCCCTCAATGAATTTGCATCATATTTAGATACAACCACGGAGTTTTTGAAATTCACCATGAGTTTCTCCGATATGAGTATATCGTTTTTAGATGTTGAGGTTTCTAGATTGCCAAATGGCATGTTAAATACATCTATACATAGAAAGGGGTGCCAGAGAAACAACCTTTTGCATAGGCAAAGCATGCACCCCCATCATGTATTTAACAATGTTTTAAAAGGACAGTTCATGAGAGTGTAGAGACTTAACCCTGACCAAGAACATTATGAAGATGGAGTACAGGAAATGAAAGGAAGGTTCCTAGAGAGAGGTTATCATGAGAAAGAAATTACTGAGACCATTCACAAAGTAGACTCCCTAAGGACCAGCAGTGCTAGACCATATTTTATGGAAAACGTGGCACAAACTAACACTGAGATTCCAACTAGGATTGAAGTTAGGGCGAACCTGGCTTTCAGCAGGATGAGTTTAGAAGTGAAAAAAGCCATGAATAGGCACTGGGACATCTTGAAGTCAGATAGAGAGGTTAGTGAAATTGTTGGCTCTGCACCACGCATAGCTTTTAAGAACCATCCCAACCTCAAGAGCATACTATGTAGACCAAGATACCCCACATATAATGGTAGTACAGTGAATAGGAACACCGTGCCATGTGGTAGATGTAATCAGTGTGCTTTTATCAACAAAGAAATGACCTTCACACATCCTACAACAGGACGTATCTTCAATTTCAGCACTAACACCAATTGTGACAGTAAGAACGTGATTTATGTTGCCACTTGTAATTCATGCACTGCTTATTATATAGGTAAGACCAACCGAGCACTTAAGGAACGCATCAGAGAACATAATTATCAAATTAGAGTGGGTTCGGATGTCAATGCGTTAGCCAGGCACTATAAGCAGGCAGGTACACATCACACTTTCAAGTTTTACGTCATCCAAACAGTCTTAGAAGGTTTTAGAGGAGGAGACTTGATTAATAGAAC